>NW_013952867.1:235591-238243 GCF_001266775.1 Austrofundulus limnaeus | reverse complement strand
ATTCATAATAATTGGTAAAGTAAAAGTCAAAGTATTTTTACACGCACTCTAAGAAATGAAGTGTTGAACTTTACTGAACCAAACTGGTTCCACTAAACTGAGTTGAGTAAAACAATTTACATATTTTCTTTAAGATAATGTGTAAATTGCTCATTTTACTCAGCTCGGGTTAATGGAACCAGTTTGGTTCAGTAACACTTATGAGTGTGTACTTGTGTTGTACTTTCCTGAATATTGTGATCAATTTCATGACTTTTACTGAAATACTTTTCTTACCAGTGAAATAAACTTTTACCATAGTCATTTTCTGTTGAGGTATTTTTACTTTTACATAGTTATTTATTTTAAGTATACTTTATAGACCTCTGCCTCATCTAAATCCAAATAAAGCTTTATCTGGACCCAGATCAGTCGTGAAATTTGAGCAAAGGAAAAATATTATTTTTCTGCACTTTCAGTATTTTACAGTAGCATTTACTGTAAATGTATTTAAYGCTGGGCAGCCATGGGCATTTATTTATCTCCTAGACTCCATACAGAAGATGAGGCCTGAGCTGTTACCTCATTCCTTCAGCATGGTCCCAGCCAGAACGGGTTTAGGTCCTGCTCCTTCATGTAAACAAAAGGGACTGATTGTGATATAAAAAAAAAACACCTCAGAGATTATTTTCAGATGTTGACTGTTACTTAATGTAGTTCCCACAATACAGTTTGTACAACAAAGTTAGCTGTAATCAGATTTGTCATGCTGTTAAAAAYGGTCATGTAACACCAGGGGAGTGGGCGGAGCTTAAAGCCTCACTGTCAGCTGCAGACTCAGGTTCCAAAAGTACAACATGGCTGCTCCTGCCATCTCTGCTGGCTTCAAGTCCCAACAATGGAAGACAGCAGGACTGTTAGTTTAGTATTTCAGTACATGTTTATGTGTGCAGTTTTCTACAGTTTATGCTAATTAACTTTAGGTGGCAATGAATTTACTGTAACTCTTTTTACCTTGTAAAGATAATTTACAGTAATTCATTATAGATGTGCAGCTTTTCTATCTTTTACAGTAATTTATTATAGATGTGCAGCTTTTCTATCGATTACAGTAATTTATTATAGAGGTGCAGCTTTTCTATCGATTACAGTAATTTATTATAGAGGTGCAGCTTTTCTATCATTTACGGTAATTTATTATAGAGGTGCAGCTTTTCTATCATTTACGGTAATTTATTATAGAGGTGCAGCTTTTCTATCATTTACTGTAATTCATGATAGAGGTGCAGCTTTTCTATCATTTACGGTAATTTATTATAGAGGTGCAGCTTTTCTATCATTTATGGTAATTTATTATAGAGGTGCAGCTTTTCTATCATTTACGGTAAGTCCCGGGTTTATCACTCAGCTTCTTTCTGCGGAGAGGTAAAGGCCTTTAAAACAAACTTTAGTGCATTCACAAAAAGCGCTCCTGATGTGGATCGGGCCTCAGAGAGGCTAATGGCATCTCCACTCACCTCAGATACTACGGTGCTCTGGAACGTCTCCTTGCTGTACTCCCAGCCCTCTCGGCAGCTCACAGCAGGGTGCCCGTCTTCAGGGGCTGCAGAACCGCTGTGGTTCAGAGATGCAGTGCAGGAAAGTTCAGGACGGCCACTGGAGCCTGTCAGAAGGCTGAAGTTCACGTAGGTCGGAAGGCCGTCTAAGGGCCCCAAAGAGCGGCACAGGTGTGGAGGAACAGCCCCGGTGAACACTGACACCAGCATGTGGAACGCCAGGAAGATCTGAGGTACACAGATCCACACATACAAGATCTTCTGAAACTTCCCAAAGCCTCCAATGACACTGAGGATTTCATCGAAATTCATTCCTGCAGCCACTGAAAACTGTTGGACCTGATCTGGTCTAATTCTGGTGGTCCAGAGGAGCTAGAAGCAGATAAAGGAAGAGAGCTTAACGTTTGTTACAAAAGGAGAGTTACAGTCTGTGGCAGGCAGATGATTAACAGGCAGGAGAATGCAGTCACATCTGCGCTGTGCTCCGCTCTGACAGCAACCTGCCGTTGTTTGGACYGAAGTGTGTGACTGAGCGTAATCTAACCTCAGACTTATGGAAGAGAGGAAGAGTGTGAAGGGAGGTGTCTACTGCTGGAGGGAGGAGGTGTTGTGTCATGGACGAGCTCTGCTTCTATCTCTCCACCCCTCCCTGAAACRTTTCATAAGAATTAATGGAGAAAGCTGTTTTGACTTTACATCAGGAGTTTGTCTCTCAGTCAACACAAGAAAACCTCATTCAGTAGGTAAAGTAGCAAAGAGGAGGGTGAACCCACCTAAATACCTCTAAATGTCGCCTGCTGCCTAAAGGCAGAAGGGAATGCCAATGTCTTTATGTGTGTGTATATGCACCTGGTTTTTACCGTTTAGGACCTTTCTTGTTATAAACATCTACCTTGTCAGAACAGGAGTCCTCGTGGGGACCAAAGATCAGTCCTAACATGGTGGAACACCAACGGGGGTTGGGTTAGGACTAAGGTTTAAATTCAGTTTAGATTAGGGTCTGTTATGTACCGAGTGTCAGGGTTGGGCTACAGAAATGCAAAACACGTGTGTGTGTGTGTGTGTGTGTGTGCGTGCGTGCGTGCGTGCGTGCGTGCGTGCGTGCGTGCGTGCGTGC
>NW_013952867.1:232658-235089 GCF_001266775.1 Austrofundulus limnaeus | reverse complement strand
GTGTGTGTGTGTGTGTGTGTGTGTGTGTGTGTGTGTGTGTGTGTGTGGCTTTTAGCAAAATATCTCATGTACCATTGGAGACATTTTAATAAAACCTGCAGACACTAGATGCACATCTACAACCGATTAACGTTTAGACAGTTTTACAGAAATAGAGCTAAAAATTTAAATGGTAGTAGCTCCAACATTAACTGTTAGAGTCGACCGTTTGTTGGTAAAATATTGCATAAAAACCACTGGGGAGGTTTTATTGAAACAACGTGTAGAGATGTAGATCAGTGATCGGGACCTTATTTGAACCAACTTTACAGTAAGATGGACGCCACAATCATCTGACCTGAAAAAACACAAACATGGATTATAGGTTCATTATTTTGTGCTAAAATTTGGCGAGGCAGTAATTGAGGCATTCCCAAAACATACTTCAAGAGATTTTGCTTCAAACTTGAACATTTTTAACAAAACTTGCACCAACAACCGACGAASGTTTGGGATCAATCCGACTCCAAACGCCTGGCTGACAGGCGGCGTGTTCTGAAAAGAGAAAGTGATGGTCTACGGCGGGCAGATGAATCACCATCAGAAGAATGCAGTCACTTCTGCACTGCGCTCGGGTCTGACAGCAACCTGCCAGGGTTTGGACTGAAGTGTGACTGAGGGGGATAGAAACTCAAAGGTTTTGGGAGGGAAGGAACTGAAAGTGTGAAGGGAGGTGTCTACTGCCAGAGGGAGAAATTGTTGTATCATGTCTGAGCTTTTCTTCCATCTCCCCACACCTCTGGAAAAAGTTTCATAAGAATTAATGAGGAAAACCTGTTTCGACTTCATGCAAAGTGTTTGTGGCGCTCTCACAGTTGACACCAGCGAAACTTATTTGGATGAAATTTAATACGAGGAGGGTGAAACTAATGCTTCAAAATGTCGCTTGCTTCCTAAAGGCAAAATGGAACAATAATATGTGTCTGTTAATAAAATATCTCATGAAACCACTGATCAATTTCAGATTCTTTCTCTTAGACCGAAAAAATATAACCCCTCAGATCTCCTTTTTGACTGAAGCTCACAGCTATCTGACAAGCAGTAAAAAACCTACAGGAAGAAGAAAATAAAAAGAGGCAAAATTTGAATGGAGATTGGCAGCAATGAAGAGGCAGTGAGGACAAGACTTTATTAATTAGATCTGTGACTTTAAAATGTTTGGATTTTATAGTTAATGTGTAGTTTTGAGTGTTTACTCTTCATTTTCGCCAGTTTTAGTGTGTTTTAAATCAAAATAATGAGGTGATTCTTTTTAAACAAGGTGAAGCAGGAAGGTCTGCAGAGGCAGAACGACAACACGTGTCGTATTTCTCTCCCCTCACTCTTACAGTTAGAAAAAAATAAATATTTTATCTCTGGATGTTTTCTTTACATGAGAAGTRTAGTCCTACAGCAACTTTTTACCATTTTCCCTATTTTCCACACAGAGGAACTCATCCTATTTTCCCCCCAAACCAACATGTCAGCCTCCGTCTACAACATGGTCACGTGACAAAGTACCCGGCGTTTTGCTGCCGTGTGTGACCGAGGGTGATACAACCTCAGAGTTATGAAAGAGACGAAGAGGAGGTGTCCACCGTCAGAGGGAGGAGTTGTTGTTGTCACAGCGCGGCTTTACTTCTATCACTCCGCCCCTCTTTAATGTTTCATAAGTTGTAATTAGGAGTTTTTATGAAAACCAAAGGTTTGCAGCTCTAACAGCCGACACAAGAAAACCTTGTTTGGTGGAGATTTAAGCAGAGAAGAGGAACAAAATCTGACTTAATACCTCTGAATGTCGCTTGCAGCCTAAAGGCAAAAAGGAACAATAATGTGTGTGTGTGTGTGTGTGTGTGTGTGTCTTTAAGCAAAATATGTAATAAACCACTAATCTTTTTAAAAGTGGCCTAATGTGGGGGCGCTAGAACAAGTTAGGATCCATCTGTGGGCTCTACAAAACATGTTCATTTGATTTATTTCACAAAATTAATCTCATAATGAAATTTCACCTTTTCAGTTCTGCCTGATGGAAACTGTGGGATAAATCTTGTGCCAGCAGGATTTGAATTTGAATTGCTCAGATCAAATCTGAATGTGCATAATTTCAAATTGAATGCATTGGTTTGAAGATATATTTCACTAAATTGAAACTGACTTTAAAGTTTTGAATTTGAATTAATTTGCTTTGAAACTGTATTTTGGTCTCAAAAAAAAATAAGTAGGTCCTCTGGATGTATTTTGTTCTATTAAAGGCACAGTGTGTAGGATTTGTTGTTTTCAGCGACATCTAGTGGTTGAGTGGTTGAATCATCCTCCCTGGTCCTCCCCCCACCCCACTCTACGGTGTCTCTCAGGTGTCAAAAACCTTTGATAATTCCAACCGCGATGTCTACCAGTGGCTTCAGAGCTAGTG
>NW_013952867.1:226613-228882 GCF_001266775.1 Austrofundulus limnaeus | reverse complement strand
GTCGATGGTCATCTTTTGGACAACTGTCAAGTCAGCAGTCTTCCCCATGATTGTGTAGCCTATAGAACTAGCATTTGTAATCATCAAAATTAAACGAAATAAACATTTGAAATATATGAGTTTGTATGTAATGTATGAATATAATATACAAGTTTCACTTTTTAAATGGAATTACTGAAATAAATCTACTTTTTCATGATATTCTAATATCATGACCAGCACCTGTAAGTGCTGACACTGGAGCTAAACCCAGTTTTGAGCAGCCTACCCAGCACAGGGAGGATGTGGCCCATGTGGCCCAGCTGGGCTACATGCTCTTGAGGACCCAGCCCATGAATTGAGACACAGCCTTGGTCACCTGCATGAAGATGTGAGTTAGAGTGAAACTGACTGGGTATCAGGCTCAGTGCTGGTGTCTAAGTTTTGGTTAGGTGCAGGTTATTTCTTCACTGGACTGATCTGTGTGAGTCTGCTGTGGCAGAGTCACACATTTGGATCCAGGAGCCAGTTAAACTGGTTTTTATTTTTCTCTGAGTGTTTGGTAATTCCTGGTATTCAGTTTCTCTCTGTTTGGCTCCAACTTGTGAAGCACTTATAGAGATTATTAATAGCGGTTAAACTATAAACGTTTGTATTTTTTAAGTTGAAGCGTTGGACACTTTGGATTGCTGGGAACGTCCAACCCCTGCTGGGTAACAAGTCTGGGCCTGCTGGTCTTACAGAGTGAGGACTCTTAGTGACAACTATGTTTCTTCATCAGAACAAACTGAACATTGTGGGACTGTGTAACATGCTGAGACCAGGTGGAGCCAGCTGGGTAAGGTTTGTCACAGGACATCGAGTTTTTCAATAAAAACAAATGGTTTTTATTTGTGCTGCTGTTTCTGATGGCATCAGGTGGAGTCAGGACTGAGTCAGGTCTTTAAATGACATCTAGACTAAAATTTAAGTGTCATTTAAATTATTTAATTAATGCAGATATTTTGTCATTATTGTTGAAAAAGATATAAAAATGCAATAATGCCAAATGAACTCATATTACACCTGAACACCCATCAGGTGTTTGGAGAACTTTGTAATATAAAGTCTGACAGTTTTGTTTATTTATAGATTATATTTTTTTAACTGTATTAACTAAAATAATCTTAGTTGTTTTTTTTAAAGAAAAGTTCTGGTTGAAGTTACTGTGCAGAAAATATTGGGGAAAACAATGTGGGAACACATTAACACATATTAAAATATTACAAATGTGCGTATCCCATGTAGTGAGATTGAATAAAAACAATAAAATCTCGTGGCAATGAGATAATTTTTGTAGTGATTTTCATGCAATGACTGTTGATTGTTAACATGGAAAAGTTTGAATTCATTTTATTTTATTTTAATAAAAGAATGACTGACATATGAATTACACACGTGGACAAACTTGTTGGTAGCCCTCGTTTAATGAGAGAATAACCCACAATGGTCACAGAAACCACTTTAATCTGACAAAAGTAATTTTTCAGATTCATTCAAAAGGAGACCAAATATGCAAAAATCACTTATTTTCAGGATTTTTTTTTACTTACATTTGGGTCTGCACTGCTTCTAAAAACAGTCCAAGCACCAAAAAATGCACTCAGATGTATTTTTACTATAAGTAAATGTATTTTTCTGTCTTGAAATGACCTGTTTTCAAACACCACCACTTGTGATGTCACAAGTCGCACTCCAGCCCACCCCAACCTGAGCCCAGCTCAGTATATAATATAGTTTATAGTACAGTTTGGTATATGATAGTTCTGCTCGAGGTTTCCAATGACATCAGTTCAACAGTGGACAAAATTTTATTTAATTTTATCTGGAAGAAGAAAAAAAAGTAATGATGAATAAGCTGTGCTCTGGGGGGTTTAATGTATTAGACTTTCAGACTCTAAATTCTTGTTTTTAAAATTAAGTGGATCAAAAGATATGTTCTAAATCCAAATTCTCTGTGGAATTTTATTTCCACACATGTATTTGAAGCACGGGGTGGTTTGTCGTTTCTTTTAAAATGTAATTATAACATTGAAAAACTTCCCATAAAACTTTCTAATTTTCACAAACAGCTTCTTTTAAAATGGTCTTTGATACATAAACGTAACTTTTCACCCCACAAATACTATATTTGGAATAACAAAAATCTTTGTTTTAAACACAAATCTATTTTTCTTAAGAATTGGTTTGACAAAGGTATTGTTTGTGTACATCAGTTATTCAACAAAGAAGGTAATACTTATTCGTATAA
>NW_013952867.1:223396-224730 GCF_001266775.1 Austrofundulus limnaeus | reverse complement strand
GTTTTGAGCTAAATGTTTAGCTAGCAACTTAAATATTCAGCTAGCAAGGTAAATATTTAGGTAGCTAGCTAAATACTTAAGTTAAATATTGTGTCTGTCAATATAAACAAAGAAAATTGTAGTTTGTGTAAATAATTTCACCATGAACTACTTTGGAAAAAATAGTATTTTCAACTGAAAGGAAACTGAAAGTAAACTTCTGGCGGGGGGCGGAGCTAACGTAAAGAACAGGTGGGGGAGGGGGTTTCAATAGCAACTTATGCAAAACAGCAGGTAAGAACAGGCTGAACTGAAAAGGTGAAATTTCATTAACTGAGATTAATTTAGTGAATCAAATCAAATGAATATGTTACATATAGCCCACAGATGGATCCTAACTAGGACCCCATATTAGGTCTCCTTTAAGTGCCTTATTGTGTTTTGTTTTCCAACTATTTTGACCATTTTAAATTGGATTTAAAATGTTTTTAGTCATTCATTCTCAATGTTTGTATGTATTTACAGTTATAAATACAGGGCGTATAGGATAATGCCCTGCATTTGTCAGTGGATTTATCATAATAATAAATATTCCTCCTGTGAGCAATAATCTGAACAGGCTGCTCCTTCAAAGAGTCCCATTAGGAGGTAAAATATGCTGCCCTACAGACATGTTCTGCTGATTTTTACACATTTAGCAGACCAAAACAGAACACAGAAAACTGAGGACATAATGAAGAAAGCAAGGACATCTTCACCAATATGGTAGGAACTTCAGCACTGTAGCACCTCATCTATGTGTATCACTGAGGTATGTCAGTGGGATTGTTATTAAGGAAATGATTATTTRCCCCACTAATACAGTATGTATGCTCCGGAGCCGCCACTGAAATACAGGCCTGGGTACCATGCAGGCCAGCTGATTTAGAAACGTAATGTGTGCTCGGGTTATCTTTGGATGAAAGAACTTGTATCTGATAAAGAATGTGTGTGAAATTCCAGGACACCCTCACAAAAACTGTATCCTTTGTGTTTCACTTCCTTTATTTRACCAGAGAAAAGCCACTGAGATAAAATCTTATTGTAAGGAAGACCTGCCCTAGATGATGATGATGCCTTGATTGTCACTGTACAGAGCACAATGAAATTACATTTAAGAACACCCATTCAAGAGGAAAAAAAATTGTATAGGTCTTCTGGACGGGTTCTTCTCTAATGAAACATTTCATCTCTCCTCCAAGAGACTTCTTCAGTCTGAGAGTTTCAGGCTAAATTCAGGCTTTCAGACCAGTTATACATCGGGGAAACAAAGCAACCACTGTTCAAAAGAATGTCCCAACACAGACGAGCTACAT
>NW_013952867.1:213537-215004 GCF_001266775.1 Austrofundulus limnaeus | reverse complement strand
GGGGGGGGGGGGGCTAATCTGTGATCAGTTGTTTGGGAACAGAAGAAAATGTTTTTGGGTCAGGCAGACAATGAAATTTTTCCGTCTTAATGGTACAACCCAATGTGGCGCATCCAATCAGACAGTGTGGACAAATTCCACCGAGCAGAGCTCTCAGCTTCTCCAAGATCAATTCCATCTGGCCAGCAAAGTCCAGGAAGCCGGCCCGCGACCCTCAGCAGAACCGCACAAGGCAAAAGTCTGAGTGCTGATAGAACAGCAGTTCTTCATATTGGTCAGGCAGACAGGAAATGGCCTGAAAAGCCACTGACATTTTGTAGAACACCAGAAGACCACCAAAGCCAATCTGTAGAATCCAGTGATCAGAATCCAAATGCACAGTATATCCAGAACAGAGCAGAACTGAGGTCCTAAATTTGACATGTCCTCCCAGAAGAAAACTTTGTTCTAAAAATTTATTAAAAGACCAGCTAACCAAATCCATAAAAATAAAAATATCCATAATTTCTGGTTTCAGATGAAAACGTAGAGAAGGCTCCAAGCAACAAAGCAGGGAAGATAAGGAAGGGCAGGAGAGAAGGAAGAAAGCGTCTTATTCCTCCGAAAGTGGGCACACCTGATTTAAATCGAGTGATTGGCAGGCTGAACTCAAAGGCTTACTGCAGAGCAGGGAAACAACTAAAACATGCAGGGTAGGGGTCCTTGAGGACCAGAATTGAGAACTACAGTCATAGAAGAATGCGTGAAAATACAGTTAGAGACAAGATGGCATGAGTTACAGGACATTGTTTACAAATGAAGTTAARATGGATATGCTAATCTAAAAAGATGTGTTTTCAAAGCAGTCTTGAACACAGGAAGAGAGGAGGTGTTTCTTAGGTCAGGTGGTACAGAGTTCCAGAGGAGAGGTGCAGAACAGGTGAAGGCCCTGCTCCCCATGGTGGAGAGGCGGGCAGAGGGTACTTGGAGGTTTAGGGAAGAAGATGATCTAAGAGGATGGAGATGTGTACGAGGTCGGACATGTAAGGAGGGGCAAGAGGGTGGATGGCTTTAAACGTGAGAAGAAGAATTTTGAAGACGATGTGTGATTTGACTGTGGACAAGGATGGTTGTGGTGCAGGGAGTGAGAGAAGGACGGAGACGGTTTATATTTCTGAGGTGGAAGTAGGCAGACCGAGTAACATTATTGATGTGAGCAGTGAAGGAGAGAGTGGTGTCGAGGACGACACCAAGACTCTTGACCTGAGGGGAGGGGCTTAGCAGAGAGTTGTTGATAGGGATTAGGAGATTATTAGAATTTGAGATGGAATTTTTTACTAAACTAACTAAATTAAAACATTTCTGTTTATAATAAAATCATCAGCTCTCAATCGGCCTCAAGCAAGAACATGTTCGTATTCTTCTCCTAAATTTCTCTTACTTTTGTTCGTACAAAGGGTTCGTACGAACATGTCACGTCAGATTCAA
>NW_013952867.1:209413-210967 GCF_001266775.1 Austrofundulus limnaeus | reverse complement strand
ATTTATAAATGTACGAATCATATGGTGAAAAACAGACTTTAAAAAATAAATCTGTTCTTTTTTTCTTATAAAAGGCTAAATAAAACAAAATAATTGGTGGAAATTTTTGACAGTGTAACTTTACAAACGGCAGCCCATAAGAGTTTGTCATTATTTTTTTCTGTCCAAACGCAGATTTAGTTTGTTGCTGTGCAGAGATGACAGGTCGCTTTGGAGAAAATGCTGTCAGACGAGGAAATGTGTTCTTTTCCTTGTTTCCCCCTCAAAATAAAATTTGTTGTTAACTACATTACTTAAACCATTAGCTTTACTCACCATCTCTTGTGTAAAATGCTGGGTTTACAGCACAAGTTTCTGACCCGCTGTTCCAAACTCCAGTGTACATATTATCTTATTTACATGTGTTTAGTGTTTTTCATGATCATTTATAAAGCAGTTGGATTTACTTTGATCATCATTCCTAATAAATGATTTAAATAAAACAATCACAGGTGAAAACTTCATTAAATTAATTGTTGCTTGATGAGTCATAATAAAAAAGCCTAATTATTGCTAATTAAACTTAGTAGACCAAATCTGTTTTTTTATGACAGGAAAATACAACAAATGATTAACAAAAATAAGGTCCATCTTTTTCCTCAGAAAATGTGCCACAAATTCTCACACTCTGATTCAGGAAATTATTGTCCGCTCCATTCATATTTATGCTTATCCATGACTGCAGTTTGTTTTATTTTATTTTTTCATTTTCAAAAGAAAGACTTTAGTTACAGCTTTTCCAGATCTGATGATGCCAATGTGCGCCTGACATTCACGCTGCGTGTGAACAGAGAGTGCAAGGTGTCGAACTGAATATAGTCAGAAAGAGCTTCATCAGTCTGATAAACAAAAGATTGTAGACACAAGATACCACATCTAATCATCATCACATTATTAAGCAGTGTTATCACCTGATGTCGTGCAGCTTTACAGAAGAAGACAGTAGTGATTGATGGAGGTGATTGTAACATCAGGAAGGTTTAGCACAAGAAGCTGGAGAAATGCCAAAAGCTGAAAAAGGAAATACAGAAATTTGGGAGAGTCGAAGCATCCTAGAGGAGCACTCGGTGCTGTGACCCCAAAACTAGAAGAGCGGCTCCAACAGGTCCAGTATCTTCAGAGATCTCTGTCCAGAACAGTCCAAGGAACAGACAACAGAACCCTGAAGCTCCCAGACCTCTGGTGGAGGTCCTGAGTTTGAAAAGAACCACTTCTCTTCGTACACAAAAGCTGGGTGTTTTTTGTTTGTTTGTTTATTAGTTGGCTTGTAAAGCCAGAGTTGTAAAGTAACTTAGTACAAGTACTTCTTTACTGTACTTAAGTAGAATTTTTAGATATCTGTACTTTGAGTAATTATTTTTCAGTGTACTTTTTACTTCTACTTCTTACATTTTCACACAATTATCTGTACTTTTTACTCCTTACATGTTTAAAAAAGACAAGAAGTATAAAGTTGTAACTTTTATTTCATTTCTGCTTGTTTTCATTGCAGCTTGTTGTTGTAAAAAATAAAAA
>NW_013952867.1:207296-208858 GCF_001266775.1 Austrofundulus limnaeus | reverse complement strand
CTTTGTGGTATTTTATACAACACTGTGTAAAGCATCGAGTGTTAAAAATGTATTAATTTTTTAAAAATTCATTCTAATTGTTAAACTAATGATTTAATATTTTTCTTATAACCGTCCTTAAGTTTATATCATCTCTAAGTGAATTTATTGGTAGCAGAACTTAATTGGCTGAACTTCAGTTATGTTCTGAATTATTAATTTTTTCATCGCTGTAGTTTGATTCACTTTATGAATCTGGGTTCATCTGAATCACTAAAGTAACTCGAGTTCTGTGCGCACCCACCACGACACTAAAAACGTTTTACTGGTTGGTCTGCATTATTCAGAGATGTTTCCTGCAGTTCTAGAGGACATGGAGGATCAGGGTTTGGTTTTGTGGGTCCTGATTCAGTGTGAGGATTTGGATCTTTAACCCTGGTGGATCAGTAAAGAACCAGTTGGTCAGGCTTGTTGAGACCACAGAACAGTCTGATGTTCGATATTAACATTCATCTGCAACATGTGTGTTTCGTAGGGCTGTGAAATTAATCAAGTTAACTCTGATTAATGTCATTGCTRCATGGGCATAGATTAAACATTTAATCATGATTAAAATGTACAATCACTTTACTCTGTCTGAATCTGTAGGTTTGTATATTACAGTGCATCATGTCAGGTCATGTTTTTGTAAATGAGAAGTGGTTCTCAAACAGTTTACCTGCAGAAATAAAGGTTAAATAAATAAAAATAAAAAACTCCATGTGTAACACATTATGTAGTTTTTTTCTTGTTGTCTTCTTATGTCATATTTTATTTTATTTATTTATGTTTTGCTGACAGCTGTGACCTTAGTTTCTATCTTTACCCATTTGTAATGAAAATCCTTGAATTCTTGATTTAACCTCATTATTCTGCACAAAATTTAACTCAAATATGTTTGGAGCATTTTTAGGTCCTGATTTTTGTTGTTTTTGTGCAGTCGAGGTGATATTTTCATGATTTATTATTGTTGTATGKATTTCTTAAACAGCAAATATTTTTCAAAATGAACTTATCAATTAATAACTCGCGTAATTTATTTTACCAATATGCAATAACGTTTTATATTAAGTTTAAGATTAATTGTGATTAATTCACAGCTACATTGGAATTAATAGATTAAAATTTTAATCATTTGACAGCCCTAGTATTCAGGTAAAATAAGGATTTTCTGAGACAACATGCAGCTTTCATGGTAAACACTAGTGATACACAAAGGTTGTCTGACTGGCTGCCAAAAGTCTCACCAGGTGATGTCAGTGTTCCCTCCTGCTGCTCTTGGGTCAAAAGGACCTTTATTTTGACCCAAGAGCAGCAGACTGTGAAGRCTTACAGCCGGTCACTGGGTGGGAAATGAACCAAACTAACTCATGTTGCTCAAACTATTAAAGTGGCAGTATCATGTAAAATCAACTTTTTTGAGTTTTATATCATGTTATAATGTTATACTCTGATAAAAACATGTCCAAAGCCTTGCTCTGACTCATACATCATATTTGAGAAATCCTGCAGTGTTTTTATGAAGCCATGCTGAGGAGCAAAAC
>NW_013952867.1:204799-206239 GCF_001266775.1 Austrofundulus limnaeus | reverse complement strand
ATAAGTTTATTTTCTATTTAAACATAAAAACAGCATTTTAATAACAACTAAAGGTGAGATAGATATTTTATTATGGTATAGTATTTTAATATATGCCTGAAAAACACTGAATACTGGCCCTTTAAAACTAAACCAACAGATTCCTCTGACACTGAGTTATGAGGACAACCACCTGTTGTCAGAAACAAAGACAAACTTAAATTCTTAAATACTTTTAAAAGCAGCTCTGCTGCGTACCACTGTGGGTCCAGTTGGTTCAGAGTGGATCAGAACTCTGATGAGCCTTTCCTGTAGAACAAGCAGCACACTGTCACCTGAAGACTCAAACAGCGTCAGAGGGACCTCTTCCTTACTGTAAATAAAACAGGAATGCTAACTCAAACACAGCTCAGTCCAGCTCCAGAACCACATGAACCCAGTAGAGCCGAACGTTCGGACCCAGAAGAGCTTCCCTGACAGACGTGGGTCCTGTTCAGCAGTTTAAAAATAAATAGTCTTGACTTTACAAAACATCTGTAACATGTTAGCTTACAGATTTAGCCCGTTTTCACTGAGATAAGTGTGAGTGAGGTCCGCAGACCGAGAATAAACAAGTGGGCCGGGCTCAGAACCACCCAGCAGTCCTGAGGACAAATATTTCCCTTCTGGATGAGTGAGGCAGGGAAAGGTGTGTTTGCAGAGGAGACAGAGGGACGCTTTGTCCCCCTGTCCAACGGGTCAGCTCTGCAGTCTGTCCCCACCCCTCCCCTCTCCCAGCCCGGCCCGGCCCGGTCCGGCCCGGCCCACCCTCCGACTCCCTCGTCCCCCTCTGATGTCTCCTGGAGCTCACAGACCTTCAGGCTGAGGAGATGTTCTCACTTCTCTGCTGCTCCTTGCTGCTCATCTGTGCTCAGCAGGTAAGAGAACGATCAGCAGCAGCTGCTGGACGCCACACATCACTCTATTCACTTATTTTATACATTTATTTTATAATTTATATCTGCGCGTGTTAGCAAAATATCTCTTGAACAATTCAACAGATTTGAATGAAACTTGCAGAACGTAATCACTGGATCTACAGCTGTCAGTCCAAATCAAGATGGCTGCTGCAGCTAATTAGCAAAAACAGCTAAAGCTGAAGGAGTAGCTGAGAGTCGTCCTCCAGCTTCAACACATCACTCCTTTACTTTGGCTGACATGCAGTCCTACAGTCTGCTCAGCCTTTATTATCACTCCTGTTCTTGTGTTTCTAGTCTGCCTGAGTTGAGTGACTCACACCCTGCAGACACACTGTTCTCACTGTGCTGCACAACAAAACACCAGAAAACTCTGTGTTTTTGTCAGATTTAGGATAATTTGCTTATCAGAGATTCATCATCAAATTATACGTTTATTCAAAAATTAGATCCAATCTGACATCTTCTGTTTCAAATATCTATCTTCATACCATTATACTCTCAA
>NW_013952867.1:201835-203110 GCF_001266775.1 Austrofundulus limnaeus | reverse complement strand
CTACAGTACTACATGAGGAATGAAAGATACATACTAAGGTCACAGCTGTCAGTAAAACAGAAATAAATAAAATAAGCCATTAGAAAACAAAAAGAAAAAAACTGTACATAATGTGTGACACATGGAGTTTATTTTATTTATTTCAACTTTATCAGGTAAACTGTTTGAGAACCACTTCTCATTTACAAACATGACCTGACATGATGCACTGAGTGCATTGTAATATACAAACCTACACATTCAGACAGAGTAAAGTCATTGTACATTTTAATCATGATTAAATTTTTTAATCTATGCCCATGTAGCAACAAAATTAATCAGAGTTAACTTGATTAATTTTACAGCCCTAATAGTCAACAAAACTAAACAAGTGGACTTTCTGTTTCACTTCCCATGTGAGACTGTTCCTGAATTTCTCCACTCCAGACTTTTTAGAATTAAGAAAGTTTCTCATATGGGAAGTGAAACGACTTCATCTGCAGAATAAAAGTGTTGTTTTGCTTTTTAACTCCTGTTCTGGATTTAGAAGTCAGAAAATGCCCCAGGGATAAATGGCAACCCAAATGTGCTAGACCCCACCCCAGGAAAGACTCCCACTTAATGAAGTCATAAATGTAAAGCCCAATAAATAAATAAAATGTAAACTTATAGTGCTACTGTTCACCATTTTCACCTGAGGGAGGCGCTGATATTTGGAAAGCGCAGGCCAGGCGTGAAGTTGGGGGATAAAGTCAGGCAAAAGAAGAAACGGTGGCTTTAAATTTGAGACAGCTTGTTCATTGTAAATGTTTTGAATGAAAAATGAGAATAAACATTTTTAGACAAGACAACAAATAGCTCATAGGCAGCTCTGCTTCTATTGCTTAATGAATGAATCCGTTCAATTTGAGTGATCACAAGTGTTTTTTATGTAGATAAAAGTCTGTTTAACAACCTGGTAAATTACAACAAAATGCAGGAAACAGCAGCTACTTCATTCTAAATTTTCTGAGGGAGGACTTAAAAAAACCTGAACTTTTATATGGCTGTTTTATACACAGTCCGCGAAGGCACAGGGTTTTTTTCTTTTGTGTTCCCACGCAATACCTTTGCGTTCCCTTGCAATACCTTTGTGTTCACTCGCAATACCTTTGCGTTCCCTCGCAATACCTTTGCGTTCCCTCGCAATACCTTTGTGTTCCCATGCAACACCTTTGCGTTCCCTTGCAATACCTTTGTGTTCCCTCGCAATACCTTTGCATTCCCTCGCAATACCTTTGCGTTCCCTCGCAATAC
>NW_013952867.1:198007-199276 GCF_001266775.1 Austrofundulus limnaeus | reverse complement strand
TTCCATGTGTGTCTGTGTGATATATTCATTCTGAAGCTGAATTAAAGCAGTAGCTAACTCACTAATAGTGAACATGTGAGTTTGTTAATAAACCGGCAGGCACAACAGTGATAAATGACTTTTGCGAGGGAACGTAAAAGGTATTGTGAGGTAACGCAATACTTTTGCGTGGGAACACAAAAAGAAAAAAAAATCCCCCATGTCCCCTCACAGGTTCTGTAGTTGTACAACAACATGATGATAGAAGTTCTGAAATTATGTTGTGTTAAAGTTATGGATTTTTATTTTGGTGTGCCACCCCTGGTTTTTCAATGCCCACCCTTCATTAAAAAAAACTCTTCCAGAGATCAGTTTCAGCTACAACAAAACAGTTTTAGGTCAATATGTTCAGAATTAACTGAGTTATGTTGTGTTTTGTATGGTTCATTGACCATGGCAGCCATCTTGAATCACGTTATAGTTTTTAGGATGTAGATAAAGATTAAATGAGAGTGTTAGGTGTAGAAATTAGGTGTCAACGATAGCCATGTGATGTGAGTATCAGTCACATGGAGGCAGGGCTTAAAAGCCTGAATTTTGCCTGAAACTCTCAGACTGAAGAAGTCTCTTGGAGGAGAGACGAAACGTTTCATTAGAGAAGAACCCATCCAGAAGACCTATACAATTTTTTCTTTTTGATTTTTTTTATGTCTTGTAATCCACTTTGATTATTAAAACCCTGAAGTGCCTGTGACATGAAAATCCTTCCAATAGGAAAAAAAATCTTTAAGAAATAAACAATTTTACCTATTTTGCTTCATAACTGGCATATTTTCTTATGAACTTGGCTCAGCCAAAGTGAAACAGGAAGTGACCTCAAAAGGGAACTCTATAAAAAAAAMCCTCCATAATCATTGTTGTTGAAACAATATTATTTGAACTCTGACTCTCATTGTCTCTTTCTGAAAGTGACTCAAACTAATAAAAAAAACTCGTCAGACTCCTCTCTGCAGTTTGTTGTTAGCCATTGTAACAATGTTCTGTTTGCATGCAAACATTCCCTTTTGTCATCACTTGTTACTTCACATGCAAATATCCCAATTACTAGTCTTCTCAGAGGTGTGGGGTAAAAAATGCAATGTGTTATTAATATTATCTTCCTAAAAATGCAGTCACATTTAATACAAAAAGCTGATGCCACAGTTATTTTAAAGGGCCAATATTATGTGTTTCTCAGACATATATTTAAATACTATACCATAATAAAGTATCTATGTCACCTTTTAGATG
>NW_013952867.1:195122-196360 GCF_001266775.1 Austrofundulus limnaeus | reverse complement strand
CACATTTTGTAAAAATTGCCGCAAAATGTAATAAAGTTATTACATACTTTTATTACATTTTGTGTCAATTATTACATAATGCAGTTTTAGCGTGAGTTTATTACATTTTGAAGCCTRATTTTATTACATTATTACATAATGTGCTGCAGAGGCGATTTCTCTAAGACTGCAAGGGAAGCTCAGCTTCCCCTAAAATGTAAAATTAAAAAAAAAAGATCAAATATACACTGTTGTGTGTTCATGTCGTTGACTAAATATGCGCTACAACACGCTCAACTTTTTTTCAGAATCAGCTTCTTATCACTGGTAACGACGCAGCTTTAAACAGTCGGACGCTCAGCGTCTACAGAGCTCATTAGTGATGCAAAGACTGCAGTGAAACGAGACGAGTCATTGGATAAATGCTGGCTTTGTCCCGCCCATCAGACGCTGAGCATCTCTGGGGGTCTATGGGGCAGTGGGCTGGGTCGGACGCACAGCTTCTGCATGATGATTGGATGATCTGTCTGAGGCTGAATCCCTTTTTGATTGACAGCGAAATGAGCGAATCAGAGATCTTTTTGGTGTAAACATTCATGGGAGCAGGTTTAAGTTTCGTTTCTGTTCTGAGTTGAAGCGGAGACTTTATTAATCCTTTTAGCAGCATTTTCTTTGTTAAAAACAACTAGTGACAAATCAAGTTTTTATTTCTGGTGGGTTTTATTGTATCTGCTTGTGTTTGGAGACATTTCTATCACTCCTTCTGACTTCTTCTGTCCAGCGGGTGCTGCTGAGCCCCTTCACCGTCACAAAGCGCTCACAGATGGACACACGTCACTCTAGCCTCGCACCAGTAACAAGCTGCACATAATAGCAGTTTGAATGTTGTGGACCAGATTTTGGTGAAGCCGTTATAGTCTTGTTTACAGAGAAAATTTTAGAGCTAAACAGCAGGGCTGATCAACTCCTCAGATTAATTTGGTACAAAAGGTGGGGTAAAGTAAGATAAAAAACATTTTTTATTGATCCCACAGTGGGGAAATAACAGGTCTTTTCAGCTGTCCTGGTATAACAGAGCTGGCTGCTGTAAAATACTATAGAATAATCTGGAAAATGATTATAAAAGCATTGGATCAATTAATTCCTTAAAAAAATCATCAAAGCAAAATTGTCAAAGAAATACGAAATTATTTAATTTGTATTTGTATGAGTCACTGTTTGAGGAGTTGAATTTTTTGTTTTGTTTTATTATCAGTGTG
>NW_013952867.1:192550-194542 GCF_001266775.1 Austrofundulus limnaeus | reverse complement strand
AGTTCATTCTGCAAGTCCAATGCTGCAGGCAAAGCCATGCTGCAATGACATGCTACGTGGCAATGCACACTTGTTTTTACATCGTAAAAACCCATGTCTAGTTTGGTTTATTGTTTGAAATTAATATTTTTATGTAAATAGGAGTAGATATCAAGATATTTTTCTTCTGCTGCCTTTCATTTAATTTTATTTGTATTGTTTTGTTGTATGTAATGTTTTGTTTTTTAAAATGAAATTAATAAATACTAAAAACTAAACAAGATAATCTGTGACAGGGTCACAGATTATTTTCTTGAAAAGGAACAGAGGGTATATTTTATAACCCACACATTTTATGATGTAGTCTGAAACAGAGCTTCCTCTTGCTGAAAGACCAACATCCACCACTGGTGCGCTGTTATTACAAAATGAGGTCTTACAGGCCTGGAAGGAAGCCCACCGCGGTCCTTACAGGAGTTTTAAGATAATGGAAGAATGTAACAAAAGTTCTGAGTGAGCAGGAATGTTGTCAGAATAATCTTCAATAGATAGAAAATGCTGCCAAATTCAGGGTTTCCATCGGTCTCAGTCTGGACACCATATAAATGGACCCAATGGACCACGTTTTAGAATCATTACGTTGGCTCCCAGTTTCTTTCTGAATTTAAAGTCCTGTTTGTTTTAAAATGTCTTCTTGGTCTGGCCCCACACTCCCCGTCAGGTCAGCGGGTCACTTCCTGTTTGTAAAAGGAGGCTGAGAGGTGACCGAGCATTATCAGTCGCTGTCCCTAAACTGTGGATGGAGCTACCTCAGACTCACTTCCTGTTCACAACTTTTAATACACTTTTTTTTCTCCTTGGCTTTTAACTCAGTTTGAGAAGTTTTTATTGTTTTGTTTGTTGTTTTTATGATTATTGGCTCATTTAATTAGTTTTGCACTTTTATGTGTTTTTTCGTCTGTCTGTTGCTCAGATGGGACAGCWAATCAGACCGTGTCATACAAAGTATGGAGATTTAACATTAGATAATGTAATCTTTCACATCAGTACGACAGTTTTAAGACAGAGTTGTTCTATACGCCTGAAAAATGATAAAAAATGCTAATTTGTTTGGTTAAATATTATTTCTCCATGCTCTGCTGGATGACTGGTGGCTGATAAGGTAACAGACAGAACCTTACCTGGATCATCCCTTAAAGGAAAGCTGTTGTCACACTCAGAGTACATGTTGTGAATGACTTCCAGCTACTACCACCTCAAATATCAGCGCAGGATCTGTAAAACTGGTGAACCTGTTGACATTTATGTGTCGCTAACGGTTAGCTGCAATGGCATCAAATGTTAACGAGTTCCGACAATTATTTTCATTAAAATCACTTCATGGTTCCTTCAGGCATTTTGCCAACAGACAAACAAGAACGGGCAGAACCACTCGAGCTGCTTGGCCTCCGGCAGCAGGAGATAATAAGTTTAAGAGCGAAGAGTGAGATTGTGTCAGCAGGAGGTGTGAAGACTCATAAACATGAAGAGGGGGAAATGTTCCTGGTTAAATGTGTAGAACATTAAATCATTTTTCATCTGGGTGTGAGAGAAATGTAAATCTGAAGCTTCTGTCAAACTTAAAGACAGCTGAGTGTAAAAACACCTGCAGGCCTGAAGGTACGCTCACAGCTCCAACCGTCCACTTCAGACACGTTCCACAAAGTCTGTAAATATAACACATAACAATAAACAGAAACAGATGTATAAACAAAAAGACAACAGAGTGAAACTTATTGTTTATTTTCTTCAACACATGTTGGAACAGTAACACKATAGCAAACTTTCAGCTGTTTCAATAATGAATCAAAATGTTCAGCTTGTTCAAAACTTTTGTTTGTTGTAGATTTTTCATTAAAAAAGCATCAATAAAGTAATTTTAAAACTGTTTATTGGAAAACTGAAGCGATGCATTCTGGGTACATGACGGATTTGATTTGTGACGGGAAACGAAAGCACAGAGTTCAGGAAACT
>NW_013952867.1:184050-185966 GCF_001266775.1 Austrofundulus limnaeus | reverse complement strand
GTATTGCGAGGTAACGCAAAAGTATTGCGAGGTAACGCAAAAGCATTGCGAGGGAACGCAAAAGCATTGCGAGGTAACGCAAAAGTATTGCGAGGTAACACAAAAGTATTGTCAGGGAATGCAAAAGTATTGCGAGGGAGCGCAAAAGCATTGCGAGGTAACGCAAAAGTATTGCGAGGTAACGCAAAAGCATTGCGAGGGAACGCAAAAGCATTGCGAGGTAACGCAAAAGTATTGCGAGGTAACGCAAAATTATTGCGAGGTAACGCAAAAGTATTGCGAGGTAACGCAAAATTATTGCGAGGTAACGCAAAAGTATTGCGAGGGAACGCAAAAGCATTGCGAGGTAACGCAAAAGTATTGCGAGGTAACACAAAAGTATTGCGAGATAACGCAAAAGTATTGCGAGGGAACGCAAAAGAAAAAAATCCCCCCTGTCCCCTCGCGGACTCCGTAGATCTGAGTTTATTAGCTGTTTTAAAACAAACTCCATGTCGCTCCTCTCTTGTTGAACAGACTTCATAGAAGAAATCTGCTTTGGTCCAAGCTGTGTTCAGACTAGCCATTAGCTCATCGGTAAACTTTGTTTCTAAAAACTGATGTTTCCCAGAGCTCAAAGTGAAACATTTAGATGTTTTGTTTTCTGCTGGAAGGATTCTAATCAGGCTGGACTTGGGTGGGGGATGGGGGGTTCTACTCAGGGGGTGGGTGGGGGGGTTGGCACAGTGCCATTTAACTTTAACACTGAAAGCTTACAGGGGTCCTCCTTTAGCCTGGAGGAAGAACTGTCTGATCCAGACCACCCCCTGGAGCCCCTGCTCTAAGACCTGTGGCCTGGGCATCTCCACACGCGTCAACAACGACAACGGCAAATGTGAGATGAGGAAGGAGCGCCGCCTGTGCCTGCTGCGGCCCTGCAAGAAAACTCTGCTCAGGACCGTTAAGGTGACCCCATCACACCAACTGACCTGTTTTTGTTCAAGTCCTAAACATACCAACCAGTGTTTTCATGTCCAGGCTCCGAAGGGAAAGACGTGTCGTCCAAAGTTCCACGCCAAAAAGGCAGAAAAGCTGAGCATGTCCGGCTGCACCAGCACCAGGAAGTTCAAACCCACCTACTGCGGCGTTTGTTCAGACAGACGCTGCTGTGTCCCCAACAAGTCCAGCATGATCAAGGTGGACTTCACCTGCAAAGGGGGGTCCAAGATACAGTGGAAGATGCAATGGATAAGGTCATGTGTGTGTCAGAGGAAGTGCAACGATCCAGGTGACATGTTTTCTGACCTGCAGCTGCTGTGACTCCAACACACACAGCACCGTTCAGACTGCTGGGAAATATCGTTTTATTCATTATGTCTGGAAAAAACATTACAGAAATCCAGTTTGACTAAATAAATGTGTTGGAAAGCAGTCAATAAATGAATAAAAATCATTTTTATTTAAACTAAATGCTTTTATCAGCTCTATCTTTAGGACATTTATTACTTTTAACACCAGGGGGAGGAGCTTAAACTGTAAAGACAGAAGAAGTGAACTGTCTATAAATTATTGTTCAYGAGTTTATAAATTAGTCCACTGTGAAATCTAAAGACTGTGTTCAAACCTGAGCACCACGCCCAGAGGCAGGGGACACCAGGACATGTCTCCTGTCCATCCCAGGGACACGTCAGGTTCTCACTCACACCTAGAGTTCAGAAACAAATGTTTGTTTTATGGTCTGAGGGAGAAAACCCACACCCGCACAGGAGGAACACGGAAGCTCCACCCAGAAAGATGAGGTCAGCTTGTTGTGGCGGCCATCTTGAATTGAGTTGACTCCAATAATCAGCTGCAGATGTTCATGCAGAGGTTCAGAGTTACAGTGGAAGTTATTTGTAAACTGTTATGGTAATATTTATTTAACAAAGACAGAAATA
>NW_013952867.1:174934-176160 GCF_001266775.1 Austrofundulus limnaeus | reverse complement strand
CACTCAAGACAGTTAAAACTACAAGCTGTTGAAGATAAAATGATGAAAGTGAAAATAAAATTGGTTTAAAAATTTGTTAAGTCAGAGATGTTAAAATATTATTTGTGTCTAATAACAGGAGGCAGAATGTGTTCTTGTTGTTTTTGATAATGTTTAATTATCACTACTTTTATAAGGCTCTGTATGTTGAATTCATGATTAAAAGCAGCAAAATAAAGAAATTCAAAGGCAACAGATCTTGTAATGCTTGGTTTATTTACATAATGACTTTAATTACTGGATGTTCGGCCCCTGAGCTGTTGACCTGCAGTAACTGTGGCCCCCGGAGCGATTTAGTTGAATAGCCCTGATATAAAAGTTCTGACAGCACATAAATTGTGAAATAAGATATGTGCTGAAAAACATAGCAAATAAAAAAAGATGTCAGATGTGTGAACATTTCTAAAACTTTCACACAAGTAAAAACCTGAGAGGCCCAACCAGGAACTGTAGCATCTAAAAGTTTCCAACGCAGAGCTTTATTACAGACGCACCTTCTTCTTGTAGAGTTTGGTGAAACGYTCTCTCAGCTCCATGAAGGTGGGCTTCACACACGTGTTGTTGGCCAAAGCTAACAGGGAGTGGGCGTGTCCTACAGGAGGCACCGAACACAGTCCTGTCTTCCAGGCCTCCTGGTTCCACGAAACAAACGGCAGCGTCGGCCTCAACCTGAAGGAAGACAAACCAAAAGATTCTGCCTGAAATGTTTCTACAGCTCACWCTCAGTTTAAAGCTCACTTCTTCCAGAGAGAAAACAGACACAAACTGTGTTCTCCTGAGTCAGTCTGGTTCAGATACAGGTCCAACACAGACTGAAGAAAAACCTCCTTGTTTGCCCTCATTTCCCCTTCTTCCTTTCAATCCCCAACGCCCGGCCTGTTCACAGACAGAGGTGCTCTGACAGAGCTCCACGTTTCACTTTCTGAATGGAGCAGTCATGAATCACTGCTGCTGAATGAGGCCTTTATTAGAAAACACAAACAGTGTTTGTACACATTTTCCATTTCCACATTTCACTCAATTTTCAACTTAGCCTTTTTTATAACAAAACGTCTATAAATGTACTATATTTTTTTTTACTTTTTGAAAAACTAAATAAATATGGTATTAGAGGACCTGTATTACAGTGGGTATCTAGTTATTTGGAAGATAGAAAAATATGTAGAAATAAATAATGTAAGATCTGA
>NW_013952867.1:166802-168192 GCF_001266775.1 Austrofundulus limnaeus | reverse complement strand
CCTGCAGAAAAGGTCCGGACCAACGCTGGAAACAACTCTGGTTCGTTTAAAGCGGAGCAAATGATCAGGTCTGAATACGACCTTACTCTGGTGCGGTTCACTTCAGTTCTCTTCTGGTGTGAATACAGACCGGACTCTAACCGAACCAACTGCTTTAAACATGCACCTTTTTGGACTTCACAGGCCACCGTTGCTGAGCTAAATAAACTGAAAACATACCTGTTTCATAATCTCCTGTTAGCAGCTCTGCTGCAGCATGTTGTGGGTCAGAACACACAGAGCACCTCGTCTCCTTTGGGTTGCGGGACACATTTACTGACGTCACTCCAAAATTAGAATATCATCACAGAACCACCATTAAATTAGCTGCTTCTGATATTTTAAATGTTATTACAGTTGTACTATCAGTAAAAATGTGTGCATCAGAACCGCAGCATGCAGGACTTCCTTGTTTTCTTCTGGGTCTGTGGCTCAGTCCCGCCCCCATCCTTTTTTTGTCCAATGGGAGCAATGATCATCACACTCGTGGCTTTGTTTACAAGTTATAGTTCGTTTGCAAAAAAGCACAATGTGAATGCAAACCGCACCAAACGAAAAAAAGTCCCTTTTTGGTCCGGACCAAACAATTGGACCAAAGGACTTTCCTGGTCTGAATACACCCTAAGATTACTTTAACAAACTAAAGCAACATAAACAGCTGTGCACTGCTCCAGGGGCGGATCTAGGATTTTTCTGAGTCAGGGGCCATCAAGGGGCCACAATATTCATAGAGGGGCCAAGTCTTTGTTCAACATCCTCTCATAAATTCCCAGTGTTTACATTTTACACTTCAAACACTTGTAATGTAATTTTTTTTTTAAAAATGTACCTCTTTACAATAAGGCCCCCTTATAAATGGCTTTTATAGAGTTTATAGATAGGTTATTAATTCATCTGTAAACACTTGAAATTTATTATTAAGTGTTTATTATGCAATAATTAAGGAAGAGAAAGACAAAATTTTCCAGTTTCATTTATTATTGATTTATGAAGTGTAAACTTTACAAATGAATTAATAACCTATCTATAAATAGAGGTGTCCCGATACCGATACCAGTATCGGAATCGGATCCGATACCAGCATCAAGTACTCGTACTCGTAAAAGCCAGCCGATACTCTTAACCGATACCACTTTTGTCCCCTCCTGTGCTGCGCTGCACAAAGGGTAAACAACAATCCATACCAGGCGGGGGCGCTAATGCACTGACAAGTTATTTCCGACCGCACCCCCGAATAACAGAAGAAGAACGAAGAGAAGAAAAGAAGAAGAAGAAGTAACGTCGGCAGTTTGGAGATATTTAAGAGCAGCACGGAGGACACAAACCAGCAGACTGTCTGCTGTGCTCTGCT
>NW_013952867.1:163195-165221 GCF_001266775.1 Austrofundulus limnaeus | reverse complement strand
GTTATATATATACCAACTTATCTACTTGTCTGCACTACCTCTTTATTGTCAAACATAATATTTGCCCATCAATTTTTGCATGATAATTGCATTTCATTTTCATTCTGTTTAATATTCAACAAGTTGAACAGATAATCCACCCTAACCCCGCTACTTGGTATCGGTATCGGTATCGGCGAGTACCCAAACTCAAGTACTCGTATTTGTACTCAGTCTTGAAAAAACTGGTATCGGGACACCCCTATCTATAAACTCTTTATAAGTCATCTATAAGGGGAGCCTTATTGTAAAGTAGTACCAAAAGTTTGCACAGTAAATTCTCCTCAACAGTTTTTCATACATTTTACTGAACATAGATGAAATATTTTCAAACACACATGTGAGGAAATCCAGCCGTTGTTTGTCAGATGAAATACTTTTTGCAGGATTGTTCATATTTTAAGAAGAGAAGAAGAATTCTTTCAGCTTCTGGACTTTACCATTTGACTCATTAGCGCCTCTAGTGTTTAAACATGGAACTGCATCCACCATCATCACTCCCAGGTAAAGGACAGATGAGTGACAGGACAGGAGCACTTCAGGGGGCCAATCAGATTTCAGCTGGGACCAATGCCTCTGTGGCCCCGCC
Organism: Austrofundulus limnaeus; assembly: GCF_001266775.1. NCBI lineage: Eukaryota > Metazoa > Chordata > Actinopteri > Cyprinodontiformes > Rivulidae > Austrofundulus > Austrofundulus limnaeus. Next base: position 164,593 of record NW_013952867.1, on the reverse strand, counting down.
CCTAGAACCGCCCCTGCACTGCTCCTCTCTTCTCCCCAGCTCCTCCTGTTCAGCTAACTTTAGCTATAGCTAAAGTTATGTTAGCAACAAGCTGCAGCTCATCCCTCTCATGTGGGTGAGTCAGTAAACATTCAACTCAGAGTAACGATTATTGAAAAAGTACACGTGTGGAGATGGATACCAAAGGATTTCTGAAGCTCTAAATGTCTCCAGGAGTTAAACCTGTGACCCTGTCGCTGAGATGACAGCTCTAACCACTGCTCTGCTGTGACAATCAGCTGTAACCGCCATCCTGAAATCAGCTGATTCCAAACATTAATACAGTTGTTGACATACATCAAGTGATTACTTTATACTTTTAGATATTTTGCTGACATACGACAGCAAAGATGGCGTATGTAGGATGTTGTAGGACGTTTTTAACCTCATACCTGGTAATATTGAGCAATAGGTTGGCCACAATGTTATTCATGGCATCAAAGGGTTTCTCAGCCCCGCTGAGTCCACCCCGTCCAGAGGTGATGGTGCTGTCACTCCTGACCACTGATCCTGGCTTTCCACCATGAGACATCACATTTATTTTATTCACAATGTCCATTAAAGACTAGAAAAGAAGAAGCGGTGGACAATAAGCATAATCTAGGTGAAGTAATGACAAAACTCTGCAGGAGAATGAAGCACTTTTACAAACCTGGTTTTCCACAGGCAGGACGCAGTCGGCGTGCTCTGTTAGCTCTCTCATGGCCAGAACGCTGTTATAAGGAGATGTGATGACATCATCATCCAGCGACGGATACATGGAGGTGACAATGCGACACACGTCAGGGAACTCCTCTTCCAGCAGGCTGAGGACTCTTGTTCCCAGGCCTGAGCCCGTACCTTAAAGGCACCATCAGTGTGTTAGTAAGAAGCTTTAAACCCTGTTCAGTCTGAAGCTGTGCTAACATGACAACTTTGTCGATATTCTGTTAATGTCGAAAAACACACTTTCGCAACTGTGGTTTCCATTAAGTAAGAAATGCTATTAAAGTCACGCGTGAAATTGTGAGTTTTTATCCGTCCACCCATTACATCATGTGTAGCTTGTATAAAAAGATTACACACCACAGTAAGTCTGTTTCGATTGACCATGAAAATACGCAAATTAGAATTTCGAAAATAAATTTGCTCACTAGCTGTGTTTCCATTGCAAATGTGCGCAAAACTCTGTCGATATTCTGTTAATGTCGAAAAAACACAGTTTCACAACTGCAGTGTTTCCATTAAGTAAGAAATGTTATTAAAGTCACGTGAATACGTTTGTTCTCATGTTCTCATTACAAACATGGCGGCGATGGATGTAAACACATAGCATGTTGCTACCACGACACTAGCGCTCATCATCAGAGGAGACGTCGG
>NW_013952867.1:159730-161140 GCF_001266775.1 Austrofundulus limnaeus | reverse complement strand
AACTCCTTTGTGTTTGGAAGCAGGGGGTGGGGGTGGGGGGAGGACCAGGGAGGATGATTCAACCACTAGATGTCGCTGAAAACAACTAATCCTACACACTGTGCCTTTAAGCCTGAAGTCTGTGATTTTGACACAATTTTGAACAGATTTTTACAAAGACCAAATATTTCCCACTAAATTGGTCATGTGACCAGGACATAAGGATTAATCGTTAAATTAATCGTTATTGGCAAAATACCACAATTAATCGTGATTAATTTTTTGGCAATATTTCCCAACTCTAGTGTGTACATGATAAAAAAAAAACATGAAATACAGGAAATTAGCCTCTACACGCACAAAAGTTAATCAAACTAATCATGTCTTGGACAAACTCCTGCTAGTACAAAACACAAAACTACCACTTATTATTTATTTATTTATTTACTGTTATTTTACCAGGCAAATCCCATTGAGATCTCAGATCTCTTTTTCAAGGGCGGCCTGGGCCTGAAGGCAACCTATTGTACATGTTTTTGTGTTGTGGGGGAAACCGGAGTACCCGGAGAAAACCCACGCAAGCACGATGAGAACATGCAAACTCCACTTAGTGACTGTAGAGTAGAGGTTCTCAAACTGGGGTCCAAGGACCCCCAGGGGTCCACAAGCGGTATCTTGGGGGTCCTCAAATAAATTTCACAAAATTGTTAATCTGGTTTATATTTCAAAAAGCCATGGGGAACAATGAAATAATAAAACAAACATAATAAACTAAATAAAAAACATATTCCCATGGCATGTAGGGGTTGAAATGATGAACCTGCATGAAATGTAAATTATATTTTAAAACAACATGGGCTTTATGAGGGAGTCCCTAGAATTTTTTTGTCCTTGTAAGGGGTCCCCAGACCTAAAAAATTTGAGTTTCTCTGCTGTAGAGACCCCCTTCTCCAGAGGACTGGGTAATATAAGTTTCCCAATTAAGATGTATAAAATAATGTGATGTTATGAGATGTTGCATAAGTTTGAGTGGATATAATAAAAGCACAGATTGATTGTCTAAAGTGACAGATGACCTGCAGTTTCACATGTTTTAGGGATGAGTTGCAGAGTTTTATGGCCACTGGTACCTCTCTACATTTTGGTGGAAAGAATCTTGCACAGATCGTGTTTTTGTAACTCATTTATTGTAGAGAGGGTGGGAACCATCCTGGATTCCCTGCAGCTTTAACACATCTTTTCTGACAGTAACTCACCCAAAATGACTCCATCATCACTGTTATTTGTTAAAGGGATCCCCAATTAGTTGTAACATTAGACTTTATTTGATAAACATATATTTTAACTGTAAAATAAAGACTGTAAAATACTGTAGGATGTTTAGTTTTGTAAATTTTTTAAAAATATATTTTAACACGGACGGAGCCATTT
>NW_013952867.1:157749-158875 GCF_001266775.1 Austrofundulus limnaeus | reverse complement strand
CACATATTGTGCCAAATAATGATGACCTTCAACTGCATGTTTAAAACTAATATTAATATTTTTATTCATTTTTACCCAATGAACAGGTGCAATATTGATAACCACCAAGTTAGAGGGGTGTTTCACTTTTTATGATTTAGTGATAGTTCTACTCATAACCAAAAGGGACAGAGCATCATGCAGCCTTCATAGCATAAAATGACACTCTTATACATGTACAAAAAAATTGTCACCATAAGTCCAATAGTTGACACCATAAGTCAGATTACAGGCAAATGTTCTGTACATAAAGAAATCATCACTTCCTTGTCTTTACTCTTCTTCAGTCATAGAGCTTGGTGATGTTTCAAACTGTTAAACACTGCCACCAACTGTTCAGGAGGATTATTACACCCCTGAAGGCTGTTTCACTGTGGAAGGGGGGTGCACAGCAGGGTGGCCAAAGATTTGTCTGTGGTGACCATGGCCACCCCTGGCCACCCCCTGGCTCCTCCTCTGGTTGAGAATCATTTCCACTCCAGTCCAGACTAACAAAACTCGGTGATCAATCAAGTCACATGCCCTCAGTTTTGGAGGACCTTTAGGTACAGGCTTAAATAACCTATTTAGGAATTCACAGTTATATTTGTATATTTTTCAGGACAGTGTCGGTCCAACACTATTACACACACATTTTATGGAGGTAATCAATAATACACCACTTGACAGGGAAGAGGAACTCAACCCCCATTTCTCAGACACATTCATCAACTCACTGGCTACACACTTCTTGCCCCATGCAGCCCTCTGCTCCAGCATAATGCCTGGTCAGTAACAATTTCATTATGTTTTGGAAAGTTAAATTATTCGACTGTGAAGCTACAGTGGTACACTCTTCAAACCGTTTATATTCAGACTAACAAAGTCACAGACTGTTATTACATAYCCACATGACTACATTCTCAGCGTATAGTCTATCAGATGTACTCAGTTATATGAAGAGGATTTTGTACTTGTAAACACTGCAGATATGGTGAAATGTAAGTTTATTTCATTAAAGTTCAAATGATTTGGCAACAGGTACTGTTTATTCATGTATAATACTAGAAATTTAACCCTAAAAATCATCCATAAATGGGGGCCGGGG
>NW_013952867.1:155116-156234 GCF_001266775.1 Austrofundulus limnaeus | reverse complement strand
GGTGGAGTAGTCGAACACAGATCCACTGATCCTTCAACACAGAGCATCTTCAGAAGACAAGCTGATAAAATAAATGTTAAAATCTGTATTGTTCCATACAAGTGTGTATTGAACCTRAAGYACTGTTCAATATGGTTCAACACGGGTACATGTATTGTTGCACCCCTAGTAAATTTGTACTATAAATAAAAGCCTATTTGTGACCAGGCTTSTGATGTTCTGAAAAGACAACAGAAAAAAAAAACAAGCTCATGTGGATGTAAAATAGGATTTATTAACAAAAATGAGAAAGTACAAAACAGTAATGTTTTCAGCTTGAGTTTGTGATAAAATCTTGACTTAAAGACATCAGAAAGTGTCATATAGAATAAAAATGGCAATAAAATCAAATTTCAGTGTTTTGTCTTTTTCCTTTTTTTAAGTGATACAAAAACCTAAAAATAATAAAAACCCATTACAGACATAAATAGGCATTAAACCAAATGAAAACAAAAGTTGACACTTTTAGTGGGTATGTTTAAGACACTTTCTACATTGAGTTTGGTCAGCACCATTTTGGGATGGTTATTGATTAAAAGAGTTACACTGCTGGACAGGTTCCAACGCTGACAGCTCCACTGACCAGAACAGCCTTGCTGAAGGCGGCCTGGCTCTGGTTGATGCTCACGTTCCTCACACAGCCCACGTAGGGCTTCCTGGTGGCGATGCTGTCTGGAAGGAACAGATCTGAACAAAGGAAAGGTTGATGAGGAACGATWSGGCTTGAAAAAGGACAGTCAGRGGAAGCTGCTGCTGCTCACTCACCTGGAGCTCCACCAATAAACACTGGCCTCCTGGTGTCTGTGGCACTGGGGTTCACTGGCCCCACAACATGGCGGATCTCAGAGTCCACATCCAGCTGGACAACGTTGCTGTCTCGGATCACTTCAGGTAGAAAGCACATCAGGTTAAAACGATTTCAAAGCAAGTATGTTTATGTAGCACATTTAAGCAACAAGACGATTAAAAGTGCAACATGATAAAACCTAATAAACTTATTAAACTGGTGTAAGTTATAGAGACGTGATGAAAATCTGAAACAGACGTACAGCGGGTAAAATAAGTATTGAACACGTCAC
>NW_013952867.1:150191-151792 GCF_001266775.1 Austrofundulus limnaeus | reverse complement strand
GAGGAATGCTTCCAGCACCTTGTTGATCTATGCCACGAAGAATTGAGGCAGTTCTGAAGGCAAAAGGGGGTCCAACCCGTTACTAGCGTGGTGTAACTAATAAAGTGGCTGGTGAGTGTATAATGTAATATATAATGTAGCTTATATCGAATTTTATTAATATTTAAGTAAACAACAGGCTAGCATGAGCTAACATGTTTTACTTTTTGTATTAGTAGTATTGATCACATATTTGCATACAAATTGATTTCTGTTGTGAGTATAAAAAACAACAACAACAAAAAAAGTATTCTGTTATGTTTGGTCACATTTTCAAAGAGACACTGCAGAGGGACCAAAGAGCCACCGGTTGCAGACCTGATTTAGGTCAATTCTGGGAAAATCTGTTTGTACTGAGGCTAACAGGTGCACAGAAAACAGCAGCAAGCAGGAAAACTAAATGGAAGTGCACCTGGAAACCACTGGACCAGACCCCTGTACAGAAATTATCAAGTGGTAATTCCCAGACCAATATTCCCAGTCCAATAAATGGTAGAGTTTTTAAACGTTTTAGCTTCCAGACCAACAAGTAACAGTTATTACTGGTTTATCTATGCAAACTTTGCTAATAACTCTGTTAAACATGAGTATAATAACAATATAAACAAACCTAATAACTGTGATGTTACTTTTGTTCATTCATTATTATTATTGTTTCATTTCAACAATCGTGGTGATATTATTCCATTAGCAAATTATCTTCATTTAAACTGACGTCTGGAAATCATCTGGGGACCGTCACTTGATGTTTGCTGACCCACAGAGGGGTCCTGGAACCACTGAGGACTCACCGCTCCTTGATGAATGTAGACGATGAAGTAGCCTTCAGCTCTGCGCACATGCAGTAACACACCTGATGCCACACGGGGGCGCACCTCCAGCACCAGCTCAAACCTCAGGCCCAGCTCGAATGTTTCATCTGAACAAGGAGACGAGAACAAACAGACTCACAAATGTCCTTTAGAGTCACAACAAAACCACTTCCTGTTGTGTGCACGTGACAAAACACTCGCCAAAAGACTTTTTATGTTATTAAATATTTATCCAGAGCYACAAAGCACATGTGAAGCTGTAAATAAAGTGAACACAGCTCTTTAAATGTTCTAAAAACACAACATATTAAATGCTTAGTTTATTACATTATTAAAGCTCAATAAGAAGTTTGTTTTCTTTTTTACCCTCATTAATAAAGTGTTAACTATATGAAACCTGTCTTTATTTGTGTCAAATAATCTCTATTAACTAATAAAGCAGAGGCTTGTTTCCCAATAACTAAATTTAATAAAACAAGTTTACTGGATATTTTTGTGTGATTTATTCATGTTTTCATAAATGAAGAAACTTTCAGTTATGCTGAGTCAGCATTCAGCCTGTTTTCATTTTACTCCATTTGTTATTCAGCTTGCAGCGACTTCAACGTCCTTTTAACTGTTTGAACCGTTCAATTATAAAATCCTTCAGCTCATTTAGAACGTTACAACTTTARCTTAAGGGATTTTGTACCTTTTAAAGTTTGTAATACTTAATTTTATTACCTTTTTATTAACTCTTGTATTTTGAAT
>NW_013952867.1:146820-148930 GCF_001266775.1 Austrofundulus limnaeus | reverse complement strand
TATCACATACTTTAAGACTTTTACTCAAGTAATATTCCTAAAGGAGACTTTAACTTTTACCAAAGTAACGTTTTGGTAAGATACTTGTACTTTTACTCAAGTATCACTTTGTGGTCTTTCTACAACACTGACAGTGACGTGCATTCATTGAAGGAATACATGAATGTTAACATGTTCTCATCATCTCATGATGTCACACTCATTACATCACATTCATATTTAGTAAAAGCAGCTGGAAACAGACCCAGAASCACGTATCCTCCTCCTTCTGAGAAGTATGTTCCGGCCTCAGAGAGCCCCTCGTAGCACGGAGTGACCCCAAAGGTCTCCGCTGCAGAGGACAGGGGGTGTCCATCGAGCTGAAGGTCCTTCAGACAGCCAGAGAAGCTGTAAGCTGAGTTTCTCTGAACAGGATCAGAAATAAATGGGTTTTATTCAAACAGGAAGATTCAATYATTCACAAAAAAATGTTTATTYATCATTAACACAAAGATAAAACACATGAGGGCTCCTACTTGACTGAAACAGATTTCAAATCGTTTTATCTAAAGAAACGAGACACGATGTCAGGATTGATGTGGTAGAACCCAAAGTGCAGGCAGACTGGATCAATGAAAAAACAACAACTGGTTTATTAAATAAAAGAAAAAGGCCGATGTGGCAGAATAAAACTAACAAAAAATAACAACAGATCCACAGATGTTCCACAAGTCTTAGATCAGGGCTCAGAAGGACACTTCAGAACAGTCCAAAGTTTGGTTCTGATCCAGTCTGGTGTTTTAGTTGTGCTTTTGTGGCATTTTCCTGTTTAAGAACCCATGATCTGCAGTAAAGCTGTCTGACACTAGGTCAGGGGTCTGCGACCTTTACGAACACAGGAGCCATTTGTGCTCCTTGTCTCACCAACAAAATGTGTCTGGAGCTGCAAAACAAGCTATAACTGTGATTTTCAACTRGTGGTCTGTGGGCCTTTTCGAGGCCTTTTCGGGAACCTTCAAGGTCAGAGGAGTTGACGTTATAAAACTACAAAAATATTGCTATTATTGTAATATTATTTATTATTATACACATCAGGACAAAAAAAAAGACCATATTCATGTAAACAAGAAAAACACCATATATAGTTTATACCCAATTTCATAAAAACTAGTACAACTGAATTATTCAGGCATATTTTTTCTAATTCTTATTATGTAGTCTTCAAGTTATTTAAAGGTAATTCTGAAGAATTTGAGACAAACATCATAGAAAGAAGTTGGATTATTTAAGTAAACAACCGTCTCACATGAGGTAACATGTTTTACGTTTTATATTAGTAGTATTTATCACATATTTACATACAAATTGATTTCTGTTGTGAGTATAAAAACAAAACAAAAAAATTGTTTTAGTCACATTTTTAAAGAGCCACTGCAGAGGGACCAAAGAGCCACATATGGCCCCAGAGCCACAGGTTGCAGACCCCTGCACTAGGTAGTATGCTCCAGAATGCCTTGATAGTCTTAAGATTTCATCGTAACCTGCACAGGTTCAAAACATCCTGTGCCAGATGCAGCAAAGCAGGACCAGAACAGAACTGAGCCTCCTTCATGGTTTACTGCAGGTAAAGGTTCTGTTGTTTAACTTTGGGTCTTTGCACATTAAGCTGGTGGGAACTGGTTTCCAGTTTGGTCTAATCCTTCAGAAAGGATATTGTCTCAGAAACGGTTTGTCTCGTCACTCCTCCCTGGTCGTCTTCTTTCATGTCCACTTGGTGACAAACAGCCACTGATGGTGTGATCTGACCGTCTGATTACAAGCTGAAGACATCTGTGAGGCTGATCAGAGGAACATGAGTTTAACATGTCCCTGTGGTCAACTCTGTTCTAAGTGTACACTGTAAAAATAACTTGTAAGATTTACTTGAAAAAAAATCCTCTAACAAATTTGCATTAATGTTTGTTAAGTAAATTTAAATACTACAAATTCATGTAATATTTACTCATCATTATCTAGTAAAAGTTATTAAGAATATAGTTAAAGATTTGTGAATAAATCAGGTAAATTTTACTTAATTTGCTCAATTAAATGTTATAAGATTTGAGCAAATTAACTAAAATTTACCTGATTT
>NW_013952867.1:144436-145456 GCF_001266775.1 Austrofundulus limnaeus | reverse complement strand
TTACTACACCCATTAATCCTTTTTTTTCAGTGCACCATATTTTTTTGTCAAGACCAGTTTTATTAGTTTGTTTAAAAAAATCGTGTTGAATCAAAATTTGCCCTTAAGTACCCTGCTTTACTGTCAGTTATTAGGAATGTCAAAGCAGGATGGTTTAGCCACAGTCTGATTTAAGTAAACGACAAACAACAAATAAAGATCCTGCAGTGTTTCAGATCATCACTGCTGTATCAAACTGTGCCTACCTGAATATTCCTCTGGGCTCTTCCAGGAGGAACTCCTCCAATGAAGAGGGAGTCACTGACCCTCCAGGGAACGCTCTTTTCCTGAACTTGGTCCTCCAGCTCTGTGAGCCCATCGATTATTAACTGACCAAAGCTCCCATCACGGATCAAACGGACCTTGAGCAGAGCAGAGGTTAGCATTTAAAAGCGGAACATCTTCTGATCATGTGACTGTACAGAGTGTTGAAGAAACTTACATTGTGCCACGCACTGTCATTACATCTTTCCACACTCTTGAGTTTAACTTTTTTGTCTGCAACGTTGAAYGTGTAAACAAGTTTTCCATGGGTCAAGTACAGAGCCATAAAGTTGTCCTCGTGGACATCCGACACGTAAAAGATGAGGCCAGAAGAAGACTGTGTCTTTAGGGACAAGGAAAGGTTGAACCTGGATGGAGGAAGAGACATTTAGTTTTACGTGCATAAAACCAGAACTATCACCATCATTTCACACCAGAGTTTTGGTCTGAGATTATGGTGAGGATTGATGGAGTTGTTGCATTTTGTGGCTTTGAATTAGCATATCTAATTGAGTATTGGAAGATGCAGTACTCAGCGTATGTGTTAGGAATGACTCGTTGACTTCACATCCAATTTTACCTCATTGTCTGTCAAATTGTCTGAGTTATAAAAATTTTTGTGTTTGCTAATGTCCATTAGCTTGAAGAAATTTAAGGTTATTAGAGGTTAGTACTGATGTTAAAAACACAACACTATATTCTTAGGTTTTCCTTTTT
>NW_013952867.1:141907-144076 GCF_001266775.1 Austrofundulus limnaeus | reverse complement strand
GGGCAGTTTACAACATAAAATTGTTTGTTATAATCACGTCTTGTGATTATTTGACAGGAGTTTTACTTTTAAACTGTAAGTGTATTTAATTTAGTTATGTTAGTTATGATAGTTTAGTTATGATGTAAATACAATAAAAATTAAACCAAGATTTAGAATAATTATATTTTGATCCATACATTGGTAATGTCTGACTGGGTCTTGTGCCTCTTTATGTTCAACAAATTGGGCCCRGAGGTCAAAAAGGTTAAGAACATCTGTATTAAACAACATGGATGTGTTGCACAGGTGACTTCAAGAGGAAGGTAAATCTMAAGATCTACTTCCTGGTTCGGCTTTTAGAGAAGATAAAACTCAAAACTGTTTACTTCACTCATCTGCAGTAAAGGTTATATCTGGTTTTCCTCATTGACTGGACACATCCTTCTGCTCTTAAACAYTATTCTTCCAGATGTGTTGGAGGGGTTTGTGTCCTTCATACCCAGCTTTAGCCACACTGATGGACTGCTGCTCCATAGCTTCATGAATGCTGATGCGATCGTGCTCCTTGATGCTGTTGAACTCGTCGATGCAGCACAAACCACCATCAGACAGAACCAGGGCTCCGGCCTCCAGGTGCCAATCCCCTCCATCCTTCACTGCAGCCACTGTCAGACCTTCAGCACATCCAGGGTGGCGTTAAAACACAAACAACCTGCGCTGCACTTCTGTTAAAGTGTTCATTCTAAAGAGGAAATAAAGCAGCCTCACCAGCACTCGTGGATCCGATCCCAGCGGTGAGCACGGAGCGAGCTATGATCTTAGCTGCATACTTCAGAAACTGAGACTTCCCCGTACCAGGATCACCAACCAGCAACATGTGACACTCTCCTGGAAACGTATCAAAGGTTCAACATACAAGAGGTTAAAAATAAAACCAGTCCACAGCTACTTCAGTCCTGCAGAACCAGAACCAGGAACAAAATTAAACCATCTGTGGTTAGAGAAACCAGATCAACTTTCATCTTATGGAAACCTCAGAGAAAAAAATATGGATATCCTGACTGAGGTTGTGTCAAGTCAGAGAAAAWCTAGAAAACCAACATCCAGTTCAAACTAGGGCTGGGTATTGATTCAGATATCCCAAACTGAATCGATTTGATTTGATTCGATTCACGATTCAGTTTGATTGATTTTAAATGAGTCAAGGATATCATGCAGTAACACATTTATTTTGATATAGAAGACATTCTCAAAGGAACTAATTCTGTAAATAGTAGAAACTAATTCTAACTTGGGTTGTTGGTAAAATTATAAACATTAAGGACAAACTTATAAATTGGGAGTTTGATCTTGAAACAAACTGTCTCAAGTTTCAAAGGTTTAAACTAAAAAGGAATAGACAGAGAAAGTGTTGTTGATACATTAGTTTTTTATAATTTTCTTGATCATTAAGAAGTGATGGAATAAGGTTACAGGAGAAGAGGTGGGATAATGTAAGTGTTTACTTCTGCACACTCTTTTGAGTGTATGATAATTGTTTATTTGTAATGTTTCTGTTACCTTCTGTTCAATAGAACTTATTAAGAAGAAAGAAAAAAAACTACTTCACCTAAAACATTCCATCACTGTGAATTACATTAAGATGTTTCTAAAATTTATAAATATTGGTAACAAAACTAAAGGATTTTGTTAGACTGACATGTTTCACACATTTATACAGGTGAACAGTTTCAGTCAGATGTTTACATACAGTAGTTTTGGTTCGAGCTGCTCGAAGCTTCGTTTCCTGCTACCACGTCCGAGGGCAAATCTTAAAGTTGTCTTGGCCTCAAGTTCAGCTGAGAATCAAATGTAATGTTAGTGATTCCTTATGATAGTACCAGAGTGTAGGAGTGAGCTTAAGGTGAATTAAGCTTTTCCCACATCTCTCATACACAAGTTTATGAGGAAACTTTTACCAAGGTACTGTATTTCTCATAACTTGTTAATATCTTGACTGTGCGAAGTGAAAAGTGACACAATAAGTGAACGTTCAGACGAGTTCAAGTTGATTCATAAAAGACTATGCAATCATTTATTTACACAAAAGACACTTTAATGGAGGAGAGAACGCTACATGTGAAGTCTGAAATGTCCTCCACTGTCTGACTGTCCCACAGAAGAGGACAAACTAACAGTTGTCTGAGC
>NW_013952867.1:139249-140440 GCF_001266775.1 Austrofundulus limnaeus | reverse complement strand
GTCCGAGCCTGCTTCGAGGCAGAAAATCTTGTTTCTTCACTCAAGGTGACCCCTACAGTTTTGTTTGTTTTGATCCAGACAACTTGTTGTCAGGAGCTAATGTTAGCGCTGACCGTCAACCGGCTGTAAACCTACAGCAAGCCAGGAGTGACACACAACACAGAAACGCACATCTTCATCGCACACAACACTCGTGGGGAAAAATCGATCTCATGACTTATGAATCAATCTTCCCCAATTTGAATGAAAATCGATCCAGATCGATTAAAWCYATTTTTTTAACCCAGCCCTAGTTCAAACCTGTCAGGACCAAGACAGAGGCCGGTCCATCCTGACGGCTCAGAATCACAACCATGACCCGACTCTTCTCGCACCTACCTCTTATCTTGGTCCCAGAGGAATCGGTTCTCTGTACTCCACCAGCCAGAACCATGGCCACGGCCAGTTTAATCACATACATGCCAAAAACCTGCGGGCACAGACTCAACAGAACTTGGTTCCTKCCTGCACCAACAAAGGAGAAAATAAGGTTTTAATAATAAAAAAAAACTGAAGTACAAAGATCCAGTAGTGTTTTAAATCCACACCAGCTAAAGGATCAGACTTGTGGTTTTCCCAGAACTCTTCAAACTCTTTCTGGACATCTTTGACCAGGAGAGAAGCTGCAGCCTGCTGGTTGTTTACTTCAGTGTAGTTGGCTTTAAGCACAAGCTCCACATCGCAGCGAACACRGTCAGAAAAGGGCTTCCAGCGGAGACACATGACGCCGTACACCGTCACTTCATCTCCTGGAAAATTAGACATGTCTTCTGAGCTGAAACASCAGACACTGCTTCAACTCAACTAAACACTGCAGATCTGAAGTTAGACACGTCTAACAGCTGAGTGAGGGACTCACCGGACTTACAACTGTCAACCAGGTCATCCTCCAGAACCACCACTAAAGACCGAGGAATACTGCCCACTGACAGCCTCTGCACCTGAGAGAGGGAAATCKATGAGTGTGACCACAACCAAGGTTAGAATAGGTTTAGATTTTTTATTATAGGTTAGTTTTATTTAGTTGTGACTTTTTTCTTTTAATTCACTTAGTTTTAATTAGTTTTTAGTGTGGATTTGCTAGTTTTTATTAGTTATTATTGTATTTTTAATGCTTAGTTTTAGTTTAGTTTAGTTTTTATTAGTTATTAC
>NW_013952867.1:135455-137034 GCF_001266775.1 Austrofundulus limnaeus | reverse complement strand
GTACTTGTAAATTTGATTCGTACTTGTAATGTGGCAAAGTTGTAACAAATTTATGTACGTTTAAAGACTTACATGTACAAATTTAGACTCTTACACATACAATGATTCTGACAGTTCTCTTACCCCATATAACAACACCTTCCTAAAATAATCCATAACTCAGTTTTGCCAACAAAGGACTTGGGCAGTTGTTTTAAGGTGACATAMTTGTCTAGATCAGGGGTTCTCAAAGTTTTTGTGTCTGGGGACCCCTTACAAGGGCGAAAAAAATTCCATGGACCCCCTCATAAACCCCATGCTGTTTTAAAAGATAATTTATTGTCATTTCAACCCCTAAATGCTATGGGAATATATATTTTTGTTTAGTTTATCATGTTTGTTTTATTGGTTCATTGTTCTTCATGCATTTTTAAAAATAAWAACCAAATTAACAAATTTAGTGACATTTTTTGAGGACCCCCAAGATTCCTCTCACGGACCGCTGGGGGTCCTGGGACGCCAGTTTGAGAACCTCTGGTCTAGATCCTGGTGCTACGGCTTGTTTTTCACAGGAACTACTGAGAGAAGCTAACTTGTCAAGATACTCAGTTAATTAGTCCCTTGAGAAGTATTCCACCTGTTCTATCACCTGTTTCCACTACAACAAGCTTTTAATTTCTCACAGTCYTATTCAAAGACATCCCAAATCAGACTTTAATACTTTCTCCCAACTTCTGTTGTCATTTACCAGCAGACAGGTGATGTTATGAACCATGATGTGCTGTAAGCTGCACACAGTGAGACTGCTCAATTTTGAAGAAAAAAAGAGATTAACGTAGTTTAATCAGTTCACACAGCTCAAAATAAACTGACAAACACTAAAACTAAGGATATTTTATCTATAATTTCAGCTGGTTTTAGTTAGTTTTGTTAAAAGATTTACAGTTTTAGTTATTGTTTTTTTTTTTTTCATTTTATTACAGTTTTATTTCAACTAAAATGTTTTTTTTCCAATTCAGTTTTCATTATTTAGTTAGTTTTGGTGAACTATAATAAGCCTGATCAGAAGCAGAGCTCTGTAAACCTGGTCTAACAGGACTGTGACAGACCTGCTCCTGGATCTTGATCTCCTGGTAGTCCCTGCAGGACGCCAGCTCTGAGCCTCCAGGCAGACAGCTGAACTTGAAGGAGTTACAGCCGTCAGGGTTTGGGCAGCCGGCCGGAGGGACAAACGTGTAGAACTGGTGGAAATCAGCCTGCAGCTTAAACACGTGTTTGCACTTTGTGCACATGTAGTCACGCTCGTACTCCAGAACCTACAAGCAGAGAGACACTCACAGGGACACGCCCACTCACAGGTGACCACACGGTAATGTTCCCAGAACCAATAAAACTTGATTCTCTATATATACTGTATATACAGCGGGTAAAATAAGTATTGAACACGTCAACATTTTTCTCAGTAAATATATTACTAGAGGTGCTAATGACATGAAATTTTCACCAGATGTTGGTAACTAACTGGAACTCTGATCTTTAGTTCTTTCCATAGATTTTCTGTTGGATTCAGGTCAGGTGATTGGCTGGGCCATTCCAGCAG
>NW_013952867.1:127256-129734 GCF_001266775.1 Austrofundulus limnaeus | reverse complement strand
CCAGAATGCAGGAAATGACATTTACTTCTTTAAAACTTTTCTGGGGGAGGACCACCAGACCCCCCACCAGTGGGTCCCCCCAACATTACAAATACTTAGTCTTGTTTTTTTGTCTCTGAATGTCATAAAATCAGTGATATAATCTGTGAAATTACAAACTGAACATCTGTCGGCAAATCTGTAGCTTTATATTGTCATAGTTTTCAATTTGTCATTTTTACAAACACATCATAAAATGTTCTGTTATAGGTATTAGTTTCGGTGTGCCCCCCCTGCCCCGAAAAAACTTTCTGCAGGCGCCACTGCATCTCACCATCACTAATAATAAAAGCTTCACAGATCCCACACTGTGTTTGGTTAGTTCTGACTGTAGTCTAAAACATTTTAGTCTAAATAACACTTCCCTCCCCCCCTCACAGCTAAACACAGGTTAGTTTGGACATGATTACCTCCATGTTGGCTTCAAACAGGGTCATGGCGTTGACCACCACAGAGTGATGCTGCGGGCCTTCATCCTGAGAACCAACAAGCTGCAGGATGTCGTCATGGTGATGCTCTGTTAGATACGCCTCATACACTCGGCCAATCAGAGCCTCCTGCTCTGAGCTCATCATGATGACCTCATCTGAAACTCTGGAGGAGAGAGGAGAGCCAGATGACGTCATGCTGCTGGTTCAAAACATCAACTCTTACATTCACACCAGTCTAACCAGTAACACGTGGTCACGTCATGTTTAAACTCTGACAGTGACTTAACTAAACCTGTTTCTACAGATTAGATTAATTATTGTTTGTTTGTTTTCCTGTGGTTGCCACAGTGACACAACAGTTTGTACAACTCGTGCAAACTTAAACAAAAAAGATTTTATAGATAAACTCCAGGTTGTTTTTCCTCCTCTCTGGATCCTAAACACCATCCTAATCTAAAAAATATAAATAAATAATAAACACGCTGATGATAAATAGTTAAACATTTGTATAAAAAAGGTCCAAATTCTCCTCTCTTACTTTTGAAGTAGACTGCAGCTTTAAAACAATGATAAACAAAACAGATTACCTGTCTTCTCTGTTTTGATTTCCCGCAGTTCAGCGACCGGAAGCAGATATCTGAGTGACGTCAGACTGAACCCGCGCTCGAGACAGGAAGTGTTTGTTCACTAAATACGGTAAAGTTTTTAATACAATAAACTCAACCAAAAAACTATATAATGTTTCTTCACTCTTCATTTACACATTTGATCGGTCTTACAGAAAACGCTGCAGTCTTCGGCTAACTTCTTCTTCTACGGTCGGACAAGTTTCTTCTTCTTCGATTTATTGGCGGCAGACATGAGTTAAATGATCTACCGCCACCTGCTGGAGCTCAGGAGAACAGGTTCAGTTTGATCAACTGGATCACATCCTACAGATTTAAACTAGGGACCATCAACAAATCATCACTTAGTTATGTGCAGTCAAAAATAAATAAACCAATAAATACTAAGTTTTTATTTGTTGACAATACATAAATCAGTCAACAAATTACACTTTCATTTTCTACTTTTATTAATACTGTATATTTCTTAGAAAATGTGTTTTATTTTTATTTAATAGCTTTCACTTAGTTATTGCTGACATTAGAAGACAAATTTAATCTGATTTTAATGCATTTTTTTATAATTTTCAATAAATGTTGATTTCTTTAGATTAATTAAAATCTGATTATAAATGTGTTGTTTTATCGAGCCTAATAAAACGGTTTAACATGAGTGTTTGTTCCAACATGTCGGCTCTTTAACTTGTTTTATGTTGAGGTTTGTGACATGAAGCCTTCCAGGCTTGTTTAAAACTTTTACACAGCTGAAGCAGGTAAAGGTTTGTAATTATTAGGGGTGAAACAATACATGTACCTGTATCGAACCGTTCAATACACACTTGTATCGAACAATACAGATATTTAAAATTTARTTTATCATTTTGTCTTCTGAAGATGCTCTGTGTTGAAGGATCAGTGGATCTGTGTTCGACTACTCCACCTAGGCTGTATTTTTGAGCACAGATCCACTGAGAAACTTGCTGTTTCAGCAACATCTGATTTAAAAACTGGACTTTAGAGGTTAAACAAATGTTCATAATTAATTTAAATAAATTACAAGTTGTTTTTTTTTGTTTGCTTTTCTTTCCACCCTGGTCGTGGAACACTGGACCAGCTCTACACCCTCAGCAGGGTCCTGGAGGGTACATGGTAGTACGCCCAACATGTGTTTTGTGGACTTGGAGAAGGCATTCGACCGTGTCCCAAGGGGGGCCTTGTGGGGGGGTTCTCCGGGAGTATGGGGTACCGGGCCACTTGATACGGGCTGTCAGGTCCTTGTACGACCGGTGTCAGAGTCTGGTCCACATTGCCGGCAGTAAGTCGGGCTCGTTTCCGGTGAGAGTTGGACTTCGCCAAGGCTGCCCTTTTTTACTGATTCTGTTCATTACTTTCATGGACAGAAT
>NW_013952867.1:118118-122733 GCF_001266775.1 Austrofundulus limnaeus | reverse complement strand
TGGTTTGGACATGTCCAGAGGAGGGACAGTGTTTGTTTAGACATGTCCAGAGGAGGGACAGTGTTGGTTGGGACATGTCCAGAGGAGGGACAGTGTTGGTTGGGACATGTCCAGAGGAGGGACAGTGTTGGTTGAGACATGTCCAGAGGAGGGACAGTGTTTGTTGGGACATGTCCAGAGGAGGGACAGTGTTGGTTGGGACATGTCCAGAGGAGGGACATAAAGAACTGAACAAGTCTTGTCTTCATCAGGTGTCTCCAGAACCTGTCCTCTTCAGTCTGGGTCTCTGCAGCGTCTCACTGGCCATGATGAAGATGATGATGATGATGGTGGCGTCCCTGTCGGACTTGTCAAACCGTCTCTGTTGTCCTCACATGGGACCTGTCTCAGGACACCTGTGTCTCCACACAGCTCTGGGACCTGGAGCAGGTTCTGCCCCCTGAACCCAGCAGCTTCTTGTCCTCTGGAGACACAGAACCAGCTGGACCTGAAGACCCATCAGCCCATCAGAAGGTCCTCGTCCTTCACCAAGCTGTCCACAGGAAGTGAGAAGACGTCCAGCTGGACCCCCATCAGTCCTTACAACACTGGGACTCAAGGCTCCCTGGACCGAGGTCTACTGAACCGCTACAGGAAGAAGAACCAGACGTCCAACCGGGACCTTTATCTACCGTTGTCCTCCTCCAGGACCTGCAGTTTTCTGCAGACCTCACCAGGATCCAGTCCTGGTTTTCACTACAGCCACAGCTCCAGGTCCTCAGCTCAGTCTTCACCAGCCAAGCAGAGTAGTTTGGACCTGAACCACAGCCCAGAACCTTCTCTGATGGGGAGACAGGTCTGTGGACTGGGTCTGGACTCTTCTCTGGGACTGAACTTTGACAGGGAGTCCCCGATCCAAGCAGCTGTTCGGACCCAGATGTGGCTGACTGAGCAGATGGAGCACCGGTCCAACCTGGAGCCTGGACCCGGTGAGACCTCCAGAACAGAGGGATGTGGTCTAGATGGGTTCTCATCCTGGTCTCAGGAACCAGGACTCCAGCAGGTGAGCAGAACCCAACATGGTGAGAGCAGAAACTGTGAGAACACAGCCGAACACTTCCAGCTGAAAACAGCCGAAGAACTGAAAACATTTAAAGTCAGTTTTAACAGCTGACGTTTATTAAAAGTAGCTAAAATAAAAGAATAAAAATAAAAAGTCTGTCAACAGCACCCCTCCCAGAGGTATACATCCTGCTGACTGTTGCTTTGGGTCACGGTTCTGATTTCCCACAATGCTTTGTGTCTGCTTACGTAGCAGGAAGGCAACAGCAAAAACAGTAAACGTTTGTAATCCATACTAAAATTTTGTATGTATTGATTTATTTTACTTTACAATCTGAGCTCCATTTTTAAAAATTAATAAAGTTTAAATGCTGGAGCTCAGAAGCAATCGGCTAAGAGTGTTAGAGGTTCAGAAAGATTGAAAGATGTTATATTGGTGAAGACTGACATCTAGTGGTCAACTGGAACAACTACATGGAAAACGTCCTGATCCAGGTAGAAAAAAATCTGAAATCAGTAGGTCCTCTGGATGGTTCTTCTTTAGTGAAACGTTTCGTCTCTCCTCCAAGAGACTTATTCAGTCTGAGTTTCAGGTGAACTGGAGAACTTTAAAATCCAACGAAAACATGAAAAACTTTAAAATCCAAGCTCTTATTTTGAAGGGAAGATATTCGTTTCCTGTTCCCCGTGCTTTCGTTTCCCGTCAGGCCGTCATTTACCCAGAATGCATCGCTTCAGTTTTCCAATAAACAGTTTTAAAATTACTTTATTGNTTTCCCGTCAGGCCGTCATTTACCCAGAATGCATCGCTTCAGTTTTCCAATAAACAGTTTTAAAATTACTTTATTGATGCTTCTTTAATGAAAAATCTACAACAAACAAAAGAAAAAAGACAAAGAAGCAGCCGAACTAGCAATCCTCAACAACTTTTTAATTTTTACACCAGGAGCTAATCTGTTTCAGGAAATCACATCCCCAGCAATCAGCCGTTGTAGGATTTAGCTGTAAAAGGATTCATACACCGCTAGTTGGCAGTGTTGTACATATTGTACATGAATTATCAGCTAGTGAGTGTCAAATTGAACTTGGCTTTAAAATTAGCTTCCGCTAGTTTTTCTACAGCGTAAGCGGTTTTGAAGTTGCGGAGCTAATTTTTGGATTAGCGCTGCCCACCACTGGTAGAAACTAATAACAAAAAATGCGTTGAAAAGGCCAAAAAAGCAGAAATGTAGCTATAATAGCAGAAACAAGTTGGATTTAGCAGACAGATGGTAAAAGGACAGAAAAATCCTAATATTAGCTGAAAAACAAGAAAAGAAGTACAAAAAGGAATTTGTGATAAAATAGCTTTAAAAGCTGAAACAAGCTGAAAATAACTTTTAAAAAGTAGCTGAAAAACCTGAGATTAGCACAAAGAAGCAGAAAGAGATTAAGTTTGCTTAATCAAGCAGTAAGAAGCAGAAATTGTTGAAAAAATGCGAAGTTAGTAGAAAAAAGCTTAAATCAGCTAAAAAGTAGCCTAAAATGTAGAAAACAGCTTAACTTAGTGTAAAGAAGCAAAAATTTCAATTAGCACAAGAAAAGCAGAAATGAGCAAACATGTTAAAATAGCAGAAAAGGCTAAAATTAGCACCAAAAAAGCTAATAAAGGCTAAAATTAGCACCAAAAAGGCTAATAAAGGTAAAAATTAGCACCAAAAGGCTAATAAAGGCTTAAATTAGCACAAAGAAGCAGAAAAGCATGTTTGCCACATTAAGCAGTAAGAAGCTGAAATTCCTGCAAAAAGATAAAGTTAGTAGCAAACAGCCAAAATTAGCTGAAATCAGCTAAAAAGTAGTCTAAAATGCAAACATAAACTGTCCTAAAAAGCAGAAAGGAACACAAAAGGTTTGAATTAGCAGAAGAACAGCAGAAATGAGCTGAAGATGTAATGGCAGAACAAAGCTAAAGTTAGCAACAAAAAAGAAGCCAATAGCTTATATGAGCCGAACGTTTTAATTTATGAAATCTTGAAATAACAGAAAAATTATGAAAGCAGTTACATTCTGAAAAATGTAGGGAAGAAAACTGGATGAACTGAATGTTTGATAAACAACCTCCTACCGTTTCTGACACTCCCATTTCAGCACATCTTAACAACGTTAGCTGTGTCCAAAACAGCAGGTTGCGTAATTTATGTAAAAAAAAATTTTTCTTTTACATCAATCACAGGACGTAAAAAAAATTGGAAAAAAATGGGGTTTTTAGGTCTCAGGACGTAACATATGACGTAACTTACGTAAAAAAAAAATTTGTAAAAAAAAATATTTTTGTAAAAAAAAAATATTTTTTTGTAAAACAAATGTTTTTTGTAAAAAAAAAACTTCACAGGATGTAAAAACTTTTTTTTAACGATATGTAAAATATGACGTAATTTACGTAAAAAAATATTTTTTTACTTCACAGGATGTAAAAACTCGGAGGACCCGGCCTGCCGTTTTAGACACAGCCAATGCTTTGGGCGAGGGGTGCTCTATGGGGCGGGAGCTCAGCTGCAGACTGAGCTCCAGGGAGGAGCTTTGTGTAAATAGGCGGAGCTTTGTAGCAGCAGGCGTTTAGTCAGCTCCACATGGTTACAGGAGATTGAAGGATTTCTCCAACATGCATGAACGAGTCAAAGCAACACTGTTTCAGATGAGAGAATGACTTTACAATATGTGTTGGTGTGTTAGGAGACAACAGCAGCCATGATGAAGATGATGGGGTCTGCTCTTCCTCCTGATGTTCTGCTGAAGGTGAAAGAAGGTCTGCTGAGGCAGAGAGAACAGGAGATCAACAGGTTTTCTTTGTATTTCTTCTGGTTTATATTATAATCTTTGTTTTCATACAAACTCTAAGTAAATATTGTTCTTAGATTAATCTGGTTTTAGTGGTGAACTGGTCTACCTGCTGTCAGATAAGAAGCAGAAATGTGATTCTGTGTTGTAGACAGAAGSTGCAGATGCTGCAGCTCCACGCTCGGATCAGAGAGAATGAGCTCAAAACTCAGCAGGTTCTGCAGAACCACAGAGGCCTGTTTGACCAGCCTCTAATCCTCAACGTTCAGGTGAGATTTAAACATGTGAAGGAAGATTCCAGTCCAGGTGCTGACAGCAGGGTTCTGGGTTCTCCAGGAGCCAGCAGGAAGACCGAGCTGTGATGAAGAACTGGGGAGGAAGTTAGCCGTGGCTGAGCAGGAAGTTCTTTATCTGAACAAGTTCTTCAAACAGATCACCCAGAGYTACACAGAGGACATGAAGAAACTGGAGGAAAAGGTACAGGAACAAGTAGGATTATATCAACTGAGAACATCTTAGTTTCCTCAGATAAAGACCAGAGATCTGAGCTCATCATGGTTTGTTTCCTCAGATAAAGACCAGGGATCTGAGCTCATGGTTTGTTTCCTCAGATAAAGACCAGGGATCGGTACATCAGCAGTCTGAAGAAGAAGTGTCAGAGAGATACTGAGGAGAACCAAGAGAAGCAGCAGAGGATAGAGACTCTGGAGACATATCTGTGTGATCTACCATCACTGGATGAGGTACAGCTTCAGTC
>NW_013952867.1:113420-115654 GCF_001266775.1 Austrofundulus limnaeus | reverse complement strand
GAGAGAATGAGCTCAAAACTCAGCAGGTTCTGCAGAACCACAGAGGCCTGTTTGACCAGCCTCTAATCCTCAACGTTCAGGTGAGATTTAAACATGTGAAGGAAGATTCCAGTCCAGGTGCTGACAGCAGGGTTCTGGGTTCTCCAGGAGCCAGCAGGAAGACCGAGCTGTGATGAAGAACTGGGGAGGAAGTTAGCCGTGGCTGAGCAGGAAGTTCTTTATCTGAACAAGTTCTTCAAACAGATCACCCAGAGGTACACAGAGGACATGAAGAAACTGGAGGAAAAGGTACAGGAACAAGTAGGATTATATCAACTGAGAACATCTTAGTTTCCTCAGATAAAGACCAGAGATCTGAGCTCATCATGGTTTGTTTCCTCAGATAAAGACCAGGGATCTGAGCTCATCATGGTTTGTTTCCTCAGATAAAGACCAGGGATCTGAGCTCATGGTTTGTTTCCTCAGATAAAGACCAGGGATCGGTACATCAGCAGTCTGAAGAAGAAGTGTCAGAGAGATACTGAGGAGAACCAAGAGAAGCAGCAGAGGATAGAGACTCTGGAGACATATCTGTGTGATCTACCATCACTGGATGAGGTACAGCTTCAGTCCAAACAGGTACACAGCCCTGCCCTTCACACCTGTTCTCTGTAGTTATTGCTCAGCCCTGCCTCTCACCTCTTTTTGGAATTGTTCTTTAGAATGTTTTATTTTGCTGCCATGTCATCATTAGTTACTTTTTATCTCCGCCAAGTGCATGAGGTAATGTCTTTGGCCATGTATGTTTGTCTGTGGACAAAATTACTCAAAAACTTACAGACGGATTGTCATGAAATTTTCACCACAAGTGAGTTTGGCCAAAGGAACACACCATTAAATTTTGGTGATGATCTGGCTCTGCCAATCAGCTTCAAGGAAGCTGACCGTAGACTTCCAATCACATCAGATCATTCGTAGACGGTTCAACCTCCCGACTGTACACATCCAATGGGATTGCCTGAAGAGGTGAAGAAGACCAATCATGAAGGTGCATGGAAATAAAACTTTAGACCAAATTGTTTTTAAATCGAATAACTTACTATTTGTAGTTACTTTAATGTAACAACAGATCATTTTCATAATACATCGGCCTGCACATCCTAACAATTTTGTGTTTACGTTTTTGGAGTTTTTTRCCCCCCACCTGTATCGGACAGGTAAGCTAGCTAACTCACCACCCCCCGTTCAGGTCTGTTATCTGATAGATAACGCTAAGGTTTTCTTAAAAACTATTATGTTTATTCTGTTTTTTATGGCTAAATGTTTTCTTTTTTCTGATGCTGTTCCACTCCTTCTGTTGCATGTAATTTATTATGTGTTTAGTTATTGTAAAACACTTGTACACAAACACACATGTGACTAAAATGTAATAAATCACACACAAAACAAACACACACAAACATACGGCCTTGGCGGAGGTTTGCACTCTCTGAGTGCTTCTAGTTATAAATGGTTTATTCCCTCGTCAGATTATTATTATTATTTTTTGTGAAAAAATCTTTTTTCCTGGTGGTCTTTAATACAAAGTGTGACACATTGCATCCTAATTCCAGTGGTGAGGTGTGCKAGCTCAGGTGGTTTTGGTTTGTGAGCTCAGCAGGAGGAGTTCCAGCAGAAAGCCGAGGATTTGAAGAGAACTGTGTCCCAGTTGGAGAAAAGCATCGAGGAAGGATGTTCTCTGCTTCAGGAGAAAGACACCATGCTCCAGCTGCAGGCCAGCAGAGAGCAGGAGCTGCAGGAGTCTGTACGCAAGTAAATACATTTACCTTTCTATGGACTTCTTTCATCATTCAGTACTTGTACATACAGTAACTCTGTGTATCCAGAATAAAACAGGAGCCTCAGCTTTAACTGCACAGGTTGGAGSTAAAACTCAAATGATTGTTTACGTATAATTTATCATTTCTGCTTTAGTTTTAGAACATGCTAAAACTTTTCTCTCTTGGATTAAATCTGCAGCTGGACTGGAGGGTTTTGACAATAATCTAAGAAAACTGAGTCCTGGACCTGATTCTAACTAACCTAACCTGAGCTAGAGAACTAGGTCCACAGATGAGCTTCACCTGTAGGGAGGTGGGTCTGAGGTCAAGTGAAGAGCAGGCCTTAACAATTAATGAGTTTTGAGGAGAAAAGTGTGTTCACATCTTTTTTGACTCTCCACAATAAGAGTCCAAACCTAACAGGAAGTCCATATA
>NW_013952867.1:109743-111237 GCF_001266775.1 Austrofundulus limnaeus | reverse complement strand
GTTTATAAACTATGACATTTATAAATGAATGAATCATATGGTGAAAAACTGACTTTGAAAAATAAATCTGTTCTTTTTTTCTTATAAAAAGTTAAATAAAACAAAAATATTGGTGGTAATTTTTGACTGTAACTTTACAAACGGCACCTCATATGAGACCAGATCAGTTCCAACATGTGGGACAGGTAGGCCTTACTGACAGGACCTGTCAGACATGAAGTCAGGCAGATCATTAGGATGCATATAAAAAAAAGTTTCGGGGTTTTAGTTTTGACTCCTGAGGTCAAAGGTCACATTCGACTCAGCAGAAACCAGGAGGTTCAGTTTTATTCTGAAAAATATTGTTAAGTTATGATCTGATGAAAAAAAAAAGCCTCATTACATCGTTGTTTACAGAAAAAAACATGTTTACTTTTCACTCAAATATCAACTATTAATGTGCTGAGAGTCAGAAACAGTCTGACCCAAACTTGTCCAAAACCAGTTCCAGAACCTGTGATCACCTGTCTCTCGTCCTGCTCCAGCGTTCGGTGCCCCAGCAGACGAGGGCGGAGCCTCAGAGGACGCCGGCGAAGAGGAGCTGAGCTTCAAGCTGCTCCAGGTCAGCCGTCTGAGAGGAGACATCAACGAGCTGACCAGAACCATCTCAGACCGCTACCTTCACAACCTGGGGGACAACTGGGTCACACAGAACATCCAGAACCACACAGCTCCTGGACCTCAAAGCCAGAATCACAGCAAGTGAACATCAAACCCAACAGTGCAGTCAGGCTCTGGTTCTGGTTCTGGTTCTGTCCCACCATGCATCAGATGTATTTTCACACATTAAATAAACTCTGGTGTGTTGGTGTCAGTCTCTTGGTTCGGCTCGTTCAGTTCTGTTGGACTCAGAACCTTGTGTGACATTAGTTCATGAATCATAACTTTAATGAATCATGATTCAATAAAATGAGTCATAATTTTAAACGATTCTTTCAGGACTCACACGAGTGTGGACTGCAGGTTCTGAATCAGAGGTGGTCAATACTGCAGGTGGTCTTCAGGAACCCTCAGGGTCTTGTCTCTGAGGAGGATGCTGGTCTGTTGGGGTCTTTGGACCCTGATCTTCAGTGTGTCCCGGGACGAGTCAGATCCTCTAGGTCTGAGGCCGTGGTTCTGAAGCAGAAAACAGAACGATCCCTCTGGGTTTGGAACGAGTCTCTGCCTCTGAGGACTTCAGGTATCTGGGTCCTGAGTGTTGGTCTAACCCAGGGGTCTGCAACCTGCGGCTCTGGACTAATAAATTTTATGCAAATATGTAATCAATACTAATACAAAAATACTAGTACAAAAAGTAAAATATGTTGACGACAACTGGGTTAAAATGAAAGCCCAGGAAGTCCAACATTTCACTGATCACATCAACTCTGGATGAATATATTAAGTTCACATGAGAGGATGTAAAAAATGGCAGGTTGGTGTTCCTGGATTGCGATGTCTCGGTTTCGGATGGAG
>NW_013952867.1:105468-107203 GCF_001266775.1 Austrofundulus limnaeus | reverse complement strand
CCACCCCTGCTCTGGAGGAACTACAGGTCCTCAGAGGTCTGAGCAGACCCCGGATCTCCCAGCAGAAACCCAGAGAGGGTTTACCTCCAGAACCAGCCACAGAGACGTGGAGCAAGATGAAGTCTGGTCAAACTGAAGAAACCTGAGAGACATTCAAACGGATTAAAACTTTAGCASAAAGACAGAAGAAAGGTGCTTTTATTTCACAGGCAGAGACACTGCAGAGGACAGATCTGGACTCAAAGTGGGTCAAATGACTCATTCAGGACTAGAGTCCAGCTGGAGACAGTCTTTATTCACCAACTCTAAATATTTCATTCAAACGGAGTCAGAACCGGTCCATCTAGAACTCAACACAGATCATGTGTATGTTGACCTGTGTGCACATAGATATATAATGATAGATACATGATGCTGTTTGTTCTCATTGACAAAGAAAACAGCTATAAAAAGAAGCAGAGATGGTGAACCAGCAGAGCTCAGAGCTTCAGGACAACATGTGGGAGGAAATAAAAAACTAAATATGACAGAGGAGCTAACTACAACACATTTTAATGGTTTCAGTTCAAAGATTGCACAAAGGTTCTAAAGTCCAGAACAGAGGTTTTGGTTCTGTTCCGGGCTCAGAGTGAATCTCACTGTCYGATCAGCTGAAGAAAGAAAGTGAAGCTGAACCCTCAGCAGGAGGCTCTCCTGCACTAAACAGATGTTCATTCTTCACATCTGTCCTCCAYAACCTCTAGCTGACCACAGACTCCATGGACCCAGAGTGGAACTGGGTCTGGTCCACTTCAGTTCATGTGTGTCAGCTCAGGGTGYAGCTATGAGGAGCAGGTTGAAGGAGGCTCCTCTGGACTGGTCTCTGTGGAGACCCCGGGGTTTCCGTTCTCCGCTCCGTTCCTCAGGGTCATCTTCTCCAGAGCTGAGGAGAGAGAGGTTGGATTGTAACCATCTGTCCACTCCTGCTTCACCCTCACCTGCAGGTGTGACAGGTGAACTCACCCTGCAGGGCGGGGGGCGGGGCTCCACTGCTGTCCTCCAGCTCATCCAGGTAGAGTCGGTACCGATGACCGTTATCGTCCTCGTACTCCACGTTCTCATCATCACTGTCCACCTCTGGAGCCACGTACACCACCTCAAACTCGATCTGTCCTCGCTGACACACACACACAGTGAGCAGGTAGCAGTGTGTGTGTGTAACTGTGTGTGTAACTGTGTGTGTGTGTGTGTGTGTGTGTGAGTGTTACCTGCTGGGACAGAATGGTCACAGCCTCTTTGTGTTTAGCGTCTCTCAGGTTGATGCTGTTGACGGCCAGAATAGCATCTCCCACATGGAGACCTCCACACCGGTCTGCAGGCTGACCAGGATGGATCTCTGAGATCAGGATGGGGACACCGTGCTCCTTCCCCCCCTGACACACACAGACACACAACCACCTCATCAAATACCACAAAATGACTTCACTGAACTGTTACTTCCATTTATGGATAAAATCTATCACTATATTCAATAAATATATCACTTTAGACCTGGCCTCAAATATGTAATGTTTTAAACCAGTGGTTCTTAAACTTTCTGACCTCAGGGCCCAATTTATTGAACATAAAGTGACATGAAGCCCAGTCAGACATTACCAATGTATGGATCAAAATGATAATTATTATAAACCTTGGTTTAATTTTTATTGTATTTACATCATAACTGAACTATCATAACTAACATAACTAAATTAAA
>NW_013952867.1:102708-104387 GCF_001266775.1 Austrofundulus limnaeus | reverse complement strand
GTCCCACAGCCCTCTGCGGCCCAAAGTTAAAAACTGTTGTTCTTTTGTGGCCCTCAAGGTGGCGCTCAGGTTAAGAATCTCTGTTTTAAAAAAAGCTGCTTTAAAAGCAAAGCAGATCATAAACTACATCTCCCATAATGCACGTTGATTATTTTACCAATAATGACAACCCACCACTGAGAGGCGCTGTACGCGGCTCAAAAGTAACCGTGTAAAATCTGCATTTTCATCAGCTACTTTTGCTGAAGCCCAGTTGTACTGGGAAGTGGGTTACAAGTCATAATTTAAACTGGAACACCCCCTCCAGTGGGAATTCCCTGTAGGAAAGTGGAAGAATTCAAAATTCAACACAGCAGCTGCTCACCACAACTCATCAGTGAGTAAAACTCATACTTTTACTTTTGATAGTATTTCTGTATTATTTATTTTACATTTAGTCGTACACATAGTACTTTTCAATGTTTATAAGAGGACGTGTTAAAAACACGGTCTCTATGCAGGAAATACCACGTAGAGCTCAGTGTTTACTAAAGAGAAAACCAGGAGGGAGTCCAGGCTGTACCAGGACCAGCTTTTGTTCCACAGCTGAGGTGTCCAGTCCTGGTCCTGGTGGGCCACGGTCCTGCATGTTTTACTTGTTACTCTACTTCAGTACACCTGATTGACTGATTTATTTACCCCTTCAGAACCACTCACTAATTTAAAGCAGGAGTGTTGAAGCAGAGACCTGAAGGACCTGTAGAACTACTGATGAGAACCTGAGTGAAC
Organism: Austrofundulus limnaeus; assembly: GCF_001266775.1. Lineage (NCBI taxonomy): Eukaryota > Metazoa > Chordata > Actinopteri > Cyprinodontiformes > Rivulidae > Austrofundulus > Austrofundulus limnaeus. The sequence continues at coordinate 103,619 of NW_013952867.1, read as the reverse complement.
CAGGTGAGACAGAAGAACCTCAGATTGAGCTTACTGTGATGGAGATTCCCAGGCCTTCATGATCCTCCTTGACTAAAARCACCTTCCTGATGGGACCCACTCCCTGGCTCTTCTTCAGGGCYTCTTGGTCCTGTGGTTACATCAACAGTTTCACTTTGGACCCAGAACACAGACAGGAGCAGGTTCTGACTGTAGCTCCACACTCACATGACCCGCAGGAGAAGGAAGAGGTTTCTTTGGATCACTGCGACCTCTACACGCTCGGATCACAGTCTTGTGACGATGGAGGTGAATCTCTGCTTCCAGCTGGTTCCACAACTTGTCATGGGCCGGTCCTTTCATGTCCCGACCCAATAGCTGGATCTGTTGGACCCTGGAAGACAGAACACATACAGTAGATCTGAGCTTGGTTTTAGTGCTGCAGGTTGGCTGTTAGAACGTTTATAAGAGGCAGACCACGGCAATCCACATCAACATCTCCTCAGCTTTACTTTGGACCTGCAGTCAGAACCACGGTCTTACTTTGGACCTGACTTCAGGACTATGGTCTTAGCTTGGACCTGACGTCAGGACCACAGTCATAACTTGGACCTGACGTCAGGACCACGGTCTGAACTTGGACCTGATGTCAGGACCACAGTCTGAACTTGGACCTGCCGTCAGGACTTTGGTCTTACTTTGGACCTGACTTCAGGACTATGGTCTTACTTTGGACCTGACTTCAGGACTATGGTGTTACTTTGGACCTGACTTCAGGACTATGGTCTTACTTTGGACCTGACTTCAGGACTATGGTCTTACTTTGGACCTGACTTCAGGACTATGGTCTTAACTTGGACCTGACTTCAGGACTATGGTGTTACTTTGGACCTGACTTCAGGACTATGGTCTTACTTTGGACCTGACTTCAG
>NW_013952867.1:100358-101566 GCF_001266775.1 Austrofundulus limnaeus | reverse complement strand
TTTGGACCTGACTTCAGGACTATGGTCTTACTTTGGACCTGACTTCAGGACTATGGTCTTACTTTGGACCTGACTTCAGGACTATGGTCTTACTTTGGACCTGACTTCAGGACTATGGTCTTAACTTGGACCTGACTTCAGGACTATGGTGTTACTTTGGACCTGACTTCAGGACCTCGGTCTTACCTGCCAGCCAGCTCCTTGTCCAGGTATTTGGCTGCCAGTCTGGCTCCGTAGACCTCAGCCTGCAGGACTGCGATGTGTCTGCGAAGGGCTTCATTTTCCTTCTTAAACAGCCGAACTTCGGCCTCGAGCCTGGCCTCGGCCAACTTGTCCTTCTTACTGGCCTCCAGCTCCTGCTCCTGTTCACACAACAACAGGACTCAGGGTGGTCCTTAAAGCAGGTACAGTTCTGAACAAAACTGTTAGGCAGGCGTGGAAGAAGAGYGCATTCACAGATATAAACTGTTTTATTGTAATTGATCTACCAGAGCTCCAGGTGTGAAAATAATACTGATTTATTGTTTGGACATGAAGACATGGTCCTGTTGAAAAAAATAACTGATAAATGTTCTAAACCAAACCTTTTACAGTTCAGTTTAATCTTATTTTTTAATTTGAATAAACTTTTCCATCAGATAATCAGGAGTACTCTTCTATTGTTACTTCAGGAAATGGTAAAAAGTTGTAAAAACTGTTACATTTGTGAGGCTGAAGGTAAAAATCTAAATGTGTTGTCTCTTGTTAAAAGCTGTGAGGCTCAGGTGAACGGGTGGGGCCTCGACATGAAAAACTTTAGGAATGTGACACATCACCTCCCTGACAGGATGAGAGCTAAAGCTCATGTGTGAAGRGGAGTGGTACTGTGGTACCAGCTGGAACGCTGGAGGGCCTAAAGAGGGCCTGGACTCCTGGGCCCTCATGTATAAACGGTGCGTACACACAATCATCAAATATCAATCAATATCAAATTTAAAAATTGTTATGTGTAAACGTATAATTATGTAAAATCATGAAATGTTAATAATGACTTTTCTTTTTACACCAGAGTTAGTCATGGAGTTCCTCAGGGTGGAGTGCTTAGACCAATCCTCTTTACTTTTTAGAAGTTCAACCCTCCAGGTCTTAAAATAAAAAAGCTCATCTGGGGCCTCATGTATAAATGGTGTGTACATATAAAAAAGTTATGTGCGCCAGGTTCTACGCCC
>NW_013952867.1:93378-94911 GCF_001266775.1 Austrofundulus limnaeus | reverse complement strand
GAATAATAAAGATGGTAGCCGACACAGACTCAGAACCCTGAAAAGATTTGTATCCTTTCTGGCCTGGGATCGTTTTGAATCCCTGGGAGGGAAGTGGAGGGTGTTAGTGGGAGAGGCAGGTCTGTGATGGATGAACTGGTGTTTAACCTGAGCTCCTATCGATGTGTGAAACTGAACGCACACAGACGGTTGTACACATGTATAAAATCATGTCTCTGCCATCATAAACATAAATGAGATGAAGTTTTGAGCGAGGCCCAGTTGACCACACACATCAGGTCCAGAAGGAAAACCAGCACCTCATTCACTCACATTAGCATCAAGCTGCTGCAGCTGGGATTATAAGCTTCTATAAACCAGCTTTAGTTCCTGCCATGAGCCAGCAGAACAAGCTAACATTAAGGTYGAATCTCACTAGATTATTTAGTGARGCAGAAATGTGGAAAATATGTGAATTTTGTGTTTTAGTCTTCCATCATAGTGAGTGTGATGAAGTGAGCAGTCAACATGGGGCTGCAGTTTCACCTGGCTGCGTTTACAAATCCAGGATTATTTTAGAGTGCACTGCTGCAAAACTGCCTTTGGTCCGTGCTCATTATATTATCACCCAGCTAAGCCCACAGTCTTCTGCTCTGACCTCCTCAGAACATATTGAAGAAACTGATGGGGCTACATGTTTTTGTGACTCACATGAGAGAAGATGCAGAAGTTATAAGACATTCTGCAGACTCCCTCGTGAACATCTTTCACTAAACTCAGTGAGATCCCACCTTAATAATAACTCTACACGTGCAAAACTAAAGCAGTGAAAAAGGATAAAAACCAGGACTTACCATTTGTTCTAATGTGGATGCAGGCTTTAGGGTAAATAAGGCAGAAGAAGAGAAAGAAGCCACAGATTAGACGAATGAACCATGTGAGTCGGTTTAGTTCAGGTGTTAACAGGAAGGTCCAGAAACTGAAATCAAAGCCAAGGRAGAGGAACAGCAGCACCGGCCAGAAAAACAGCACCAGGTAAACCAACCTGTCATTACTTTTCAATCAGATGATAAGACATCTGGGCTGAGGGTGTTACCTGACCGTAAACAAGTGTTGGAGCCTCCGATTCACCTGAAATGACCTCTGCAGCAGCCGTAAACGGACCGAGTCAGCTGCTGACAGAGGTCAACCCACAGAGGTGGGCGGGGCAAGAATGTGAGGAAACAATGCTCCATGCAGGAAATAATCTGAATTTTTTCAAACAGAGGCAGGACATGATCCCTCTGAGGAAATTAAAGCTTGTTTTCTGTTTAGAGATGGAGGAGAAAATTAAGCGTTTTTATTCCAACATGGACGACTTCCTGAAGAAAGGTATTTAAATACGGGACAGTCAATAGATAACTTTATGTGCACGATGAACTTTAGGTCATTTAAAGCAGAGATTCTTAACCCACGGGCCGCGGCCTCAAAACAACAACAGATTTTAACTTTGGGCCACAGAGGGCCGTGGTGGGACCGCATTGATTTTAAATAAGGTGCAATACACTTTGTCAC
>NW_013952867.1:90761-92438 GCF_001266775.1 Austrofundulus limnaeus | reverse complement strand
TTTATAATAATTATCATTTTAATCCATACATTGGTAATGTCTGACTGGGTCTTGTGTCACTTTATGTTCAATAAATTGGGCCCCGAGGTCAAAAAGGTTAAGAACCACTGGTTTAAAGCCTGTCTTAAAAAAACACTTCTTCCAGCCTAAACACATCTCTGAGCTCACACTAACACTGACTGTAGAACAAATGATCACTTTTTGAGTTTTAATATTTATCCAGCAGTTTATAAGACATTTTGCTGGGAGACACACGGAGAAACAGGTAAAAACATTACTGCTCTACCTGCAGCAGGTGTCAGGTGTGAAGCTGGTCCTACCTACCAGTTTGTCTTTGATGCTGTCAGAGTCCTCAGCTTGTCCTTGTTGGACCCGGAGCTGCAGCTGCAGAGCATGAAGCTGCAGAAGCAGGTCGTGGACCTCCTTTTCTACCACCGTCTTCTCAGCTTTAACATCCGTCAACTCAGAATGGAGGTCCACCAGCTGCGCCTGGAGAGGATCAGAGAACCGGAGGACGTCAGGTAAATAAGATCAATAAGCAGAGTGAGGGTGGGGCTGTATACACATATACAGTATAAAGACACTCTGTATATAAAGATTAAAAAAGAAACTTTGAAACAAGACTGTYGAGAACTTAACTGTCTAACTTTATCCACACTAATCCAACTGCTTTCTGAGATGTTGTTTCATCAGATTAACTAGTTACAGACTACAGAGTCTCGACTAAGACCGGCGTCACACAACAAGAAAATCAGGCCGATTTTTGCCCTTCCGACAATCTTAAGGAAGTCCAGATTATGGTGATGGTTCTAAAGATAATCTGAGCAGATATTCCTGCAGTGGGTGGTGAGTTAAGAGTCGTCTCAAAAGGACTTCAGGACCGCTCCGACCTCAAATCGGTGATATTCAACATGTTTGATTTTTTGGTCTGATATCACAGTGTGTAGTGTTCACCTGAGCTCTCAGCCTGTTGAATGAGACGTGTAGCCAATCAGAAAGTGAGGTGACGTAAACAAAAACTGACATGACTCAGCAGAAAGTCTGCTGGATGTTAAAAGTCCTATGGAACTGTTTTTCCTCTGGTAAAAATGGTCCACAAACGATCAACATTGTTTTTTCTTCGTCACAAATGTTTCTTTACTCTGAACTCACGTCTCTCTAGAGGTCACGTGAGATTTTTCCTCAGACATCTGAATTCTCGCGAGATTTCATGAAGTCTCACGTGATTTAAAATCCGACATCTGAATGTTCATGAATGAAATATCTTTTCGTGTGTGGTGTGTTGTCTCTTGTCGTGTGGCTGTACACCACACACTGTAGGACCAAACCTGGTAGATCCATGATTTTATCCTCATGTGGGCTCTATCAGTCTTTGAAAATCGGCCGACTGGTTTAAAATCTTGTAGTGTGACTCGGCCTTAAAGTAATGAAGGATTAGACAGATCATGTATTGGAAGCTGGATTAGATTAACAATCTGCACATGGTGCAATGGTGAGGTTGCTCTGAAAACCTGGGGTGGAACTTTCCTATTCTACATTTTAGCAGTCTGTAGATGCGTTTCCATTGCAAATGTGCGCAAACCTTTGTCGATATTCTTTTAATGTCAAAAAAACAGTTTCGCAACTGCAGTGTTTCCATTAAAGTAAGAAATGTTATTAAAATCACTCGTGAATACG
>NW_013952867.1:85418-85901 GCF_001266775.1 Austrofundulus limnaeus | reverse complement strand
AGTATAGTATAGTATAGTATAGTATAGTCAAGATAATTCATTTGGCCCATCCACAGTGAAGCATCCCGCCTTTAATCTGAAGTTAAACCAGCCTCTGGCCAGGTTTAATTTAAGACTTCATTTAGTCCTGGACTAGCTCTAGTCTTCCTCTAATAAAGATTATTTAATTCAAGACCAGGACAAGTCTGGGACCACTGTAATCCATAACTAAGAAAGTTTTTTCAATAAATCCTGGTTTAAAATGTGATTTAATCTAGAACTAGGCTTAATCCCTGTACGGGAAACTGGGCCTTAAAGTCCCAAACTCTGTCCCACATATGGACACTTAGTCCCAGACTCTGTCCCACATAGATGGACACTTAGTCCCAAATTCTGTCCCACATATGGACACTTAGTCCCAAACTTTGTCTCACAGAGATGGACACTTAGTCCCAAATTCTGTCCCACATATGGACACTTAGTCCCAGACTCTGTCCCACAGAG
>NW_013952867.1:83976-85408 GCF_001266775.1 Austrofundulus limnaeus | reverse complement strand
GATGGACACTTAGTCCTAGACTCTGCCCCACATAGATGGACACTTAGTCCCAGACTCTGCCCCACATAGATGGACACTTAGTCCTAGACTCTGCCCCACATAGATGGACACTTAGTCCCAGACTCTGTCCCACATATGGACACTTAGTCCCAAACTCTGTCCCACATAGATGGACACTTAGTCCCAGACTCTGTCCCACATCGATGGACACTTAGTCCCAAACTCTGGCCCACATATGGACACTTAGTCCCAGACTCTGTCCCACATAGATGGACACTTAGTCCCAGACTCTGTCCCACATATGGACACTTAGTCCCAAACTCTGTCCCACATATGGACACTTAGTCCCAGACTCTGTCCCACATATGGACACTTAGTCCCAGACTCTGTCCCACAGAGATGGACACTTAGTCCCAAACTCTGTCCCACATATGGACACTTAGTCCCAGACTCTGTCCCACATATGGACACTTAGTCCCAGACTCTGTCCCCTGAACGTGATACATCATGTCTGTATGAAGGGATCCTGCTGAGCTCTGCCTGTATTTTAACATGAAGTCACTGTTTCCGTCTGAGGGCCTGACCGTAAAAACTCGTGTAGAAACGCAACTAATTTTAAGTCAGAAGGTCTGATTTTGTGATTTTTTTTTATCCTGAATGTTATTTTAGTTGTGATTTTAGACCAGCTTGTGTTCAGAGTGTTGACCAGTGAAGTCACGAACCTCCAGCTTGTGGTTGAGCTGGAACACGGTCTGGGTCTTGTGACAGAGCTGGGCGAAGCAGGAACTCAGACTGGTCATCTTCTGCCGACCCTCGTAGGTGATGTCCACCTGGTCCGGGTCTATCTCCCCGAGGAGCAGGTCCACGTCCACAAAGGCCTTGTCGAACTCTTTCTCCAGAACCTCCAGCCATCGAAACATGGACACCGCCGGGCCGAGGCCTGGGCTGTGTCCCGACGGAGAGCATCCAGCTGAGGCGGACATGTTTCCTGGTACCGCAAAGTCCGGTCCGGACGACAACGGTTCTCTTAGCAGCTCACTTTGGTCAAAAATGTTTCTAAATATTTAATTTTATCAAACACTGCGGGCAAAAAACACAAAATAAGAAAAAAGGTCGTGGAAAGCTGCTTTCTGAGCTGTGGAGCWAATCTGACTGTAAACCCGGAAGTCCCTCCTCAGGGTTTTAAAAAAACTTTATTGGTACAACGTAAAAAGCCAAACAAGAGTAAAATAAACAAAAGCACAACAAATACGTAGAAATTAAACCAGAGAAAAATAAAATACAAAACTTGACAGTTTTTACTAAATTCTGATTGTTTTGTGAATAAAAATGTTTTATAAACGAATTCATTTATAAAACAGATAAAGATGGACTTTTAACAGAACCTGTATAACAGTGTTAGAATAAAAATACACCCCCACGCTTCAGAACA
>NW_013952867.1:81188-82513 GCF_001266775.1 Austrofundulus limnaeus | reverse complement strand
TTCAAATGTGTTTTCCATACCAGCTTCTGCCTGTCACGTCAGCAGGTGTTTGTAATTAAGGGAATTGTGTGACAATATGAAGTTCAAAGAGATTTTTTGTTAAAGTTGCTTTAGCTGGGTTTTGAACCCTGATCTCCCGCATGAAAGTCCATGACATAGACCATTAGACTGATGGAGCTGTGGCAGAGGGTTGTGCCAGGGGTTGGTTTGTATGTGTGCAGAAAGGGGCCACATTGCCAATACAATTATTGACACTAAACTGATAATATTACAACAACAGAGCAGTATTAAGACAACATTATAGTAAAACATCAAAATACAATTGTATTAGTATTCTAACTACTGAACTATTGAGATTAAATATTATTAAACTATGGTTCAGTACTGAGTAGATGCAACAGGGGCCAGTATTGGACCAATACAAGGCTCCATTGACTCCCATCATAAATTATTAAACATTAATATTTCAAAAACTATACGTTTTATGGGCACCAAAAGGCATAGCCATCATTTGGCACAGGAGCTTTACAGATATAAATTAAAATGGCAGCTTTAGGACAACGTATGCAGGAGGAGAAGCATGCTAAAGTGGAGATGACTTGGATGGGAAACAAATCACAATAGTGTGCATTGCATTGGCAATGCATACTGATTAGCAATTATGCTACAGTCTGGCTCATTTACAGTCTATACAGAAGTATAAGAATGTTAATTAATATGCACTGTCCTGATTAAATAAAGTAGAAATGAAATATTTTGTTCCTCTTTGAAAAACTGRAACTCAGGTCTTGGATGTATCAGGTCCAAGAGAGAACCCCAGACCTGGCTCTCTTCAGTAACAGTCTCTTCATTTTCTCAATGTGTTTCCAGACRGGAGAGGATACAATCCCTGCAGAGACCTCTGGGACAAACAGGAGGATTATTTCTAGATGCCAGGAACATCTAATGACTTCTTCCATCGAGGAGCAGCTCTACTCTGAACTGTGGAGCTCCTCACCTTCCTTCCACTCTGAAGGCATTTTTCAGCTGCTTGGATCCAGGATCTGGTTCTTTCAGTCCTGATCCAAATCTCAAGACTAAAGATGAAGGTTGGAACAGAGAGGGACCAGCTTCTTCACCGTAATAGAACAGAGGAAAACCATCGTTTTTACAGATGAAGCCCTGATCACAACAAGAAATACATCCGTTTTTTTTTTTCTTCCAGTAAAGACAAAAGTACAGCTTTTATGACAATTCTCCTTTGCCGAGTTAATCCATCCCGCCTCGCAGTGTGGCATATCAAGATGCTGATTAGACACTAGGTGAGGCAAGTGGTCACATCACAG
>NW_013952867.1:77246-78646 GCF_001266775.1 Austrofundulus limnaeus | reverse complement strand
CACAATTTATCAGGAGAGTATTTTTTAAGTAATAACAACTCGAAGTAAAATAGGAGTAACGACTTTCTACTTCTTACTTTTTTTAAAATGTAGTGAGTAGAAAGTACAGATAATTGTGTAAAAATGTAATGAGTTAAAGTAAAAAGTACGTTGAAAAATAATTACTCAAGTAAAGTACAGATAACCAAAATTTCTATTCAAGTACAGTAACAAAGTATTTGTACTTAGTTACTTTACAACTCTGTATTCTGCTGCAGAGATTCTACACATAAACAAATATCTGGACATGAAAAACTGTACATRACATTCATTTGCTTAATTATTTTATGTAAAACATTAATTTATTTTATTTTAAACATGCTCACTTATTTACGACTCAGAGTTTTAAAACATCATGGATTAAGATGATAAATACGTAACAGAAAGCACTGGAAGATTTTTGTTTTGTACAACATATGGACCATTCCAGAGGACATGTTGCTCAGAGGACATGTTGCTCAGAGGACATGTTGCTCAGAGGACATGTTGCTCAGAGGACATGTTGCTCAGAGGACATGTTGCTCAGAGGACATGTCCTTCAGGGTCAAAGACACACCTATTCTCAGGTTAGACAGACAGACAGTTACTGAACTTTAATGTTTTACAGTTAAAGAAGTGTTTAGTTTGAACAACAGATGGATCTAGTTTGCTCCTCTCTGTCCGACGTCAGTAAAAACATTTCAGAACCTGATGAACCAGATTCACTGTGGAATCATTTCATTCAAAGAAAGCTTCAGTTCTCTGAAGAGGAGGTGATGAGGCCGGAGAGAAACCATGAGAACCAGCACCACCGTGCGGCCACACCACTTTTTATTTACAGTCAGTTCAGCCAGCAGCTGGACAATGAAAACTGTCTGCATTTAAATAAAAACATGAGTTTTATMCAGCGTAGTACAGAGTGAGCATGAGGTGTCACGTTTTAACTTTGGTACAAACAATATTCAAATCATTAAATAATGACTATACAGTGTATAGCAGTCCACAGGCCTGGGAACACACCAGAGGAGGCTTGTAGGGACCAGTGGTTGATGCTGGTCTTTCAACAAGAGGAAGCTCAGTTTCGGCCTACATAATAAAATGTGTCGCTTTATAAATTTTACCCTCCGTTCCTTTTCAAGAAAACCATCTGTGACAGGGTCACAGATGGTTTTTTAGTTTATAGTATTTATTCATTTCATTTTAAAAAACAAAACATTAAACAAAGCAGAACAATACAAATTAAATTAAATTAAAGGCAGCAGCAGAGGAAGAAAAATATCTTATGATATCTGCTCCTGTTTACAAAAAATATTAATTTCAAAAAATAAACCAAATAAAACAAAACAAAAAATTCAACTCCTCAAACAGTGACTCACAAATAC
>NW_013952867.1:75551-76901 GCF_001266775.1 Austrofundulus limnaeus | reverse complement strand
GTGTGTATCGAGAGTGTGAATGGAGTGTGGCTTCTATATTGTATGTCTTTGAATGAGGGTACGAGGATGAGGGTGGGATTGTATGATTGTGCCTGTGTATGCGTACCAGTGGCGGATGCTGGTCTTTCTTTCGGCCTACATAATAAAATGTGTGGGTTATAAATTCTACCTTCCGTTCCTTTTCAAGAAAATGATCTGTGACCCTGTCACAGATCATTTTGTTTAGTTTAGTATTTATTCATTTCATTTAAAAAAAAACAAAACATTACATACAACAAAACAATAGAAATAAAATAAAATGAAAGGCAGCAGAAGAAGAAAAAGATCTTGATATCTGCTCCTATTTACAAAAAAATATTAATTTCAAACAGTAAACCAAATTAAACAAAACAAAAAATTCAACTCCTCAAACAGTGACTCATACAAATTAAATAATTTCCTATTTCTTTAACAATTTTGCTGTGATGATTTTTTTAAAGGAATTAATTGATCCAATGCTTTTATAATCATTTACAGATTATTCTATAGTATTTTACAGCAGCCAGCTCTGTTATACCAGGACAAATTAAACTATTTTATATTTCTTTAACAATTTTGCTTTGATGATTTTTTAAAGGAATTAATTGATCCAATGCTTTTATAATCATTTACAGATTATTCTATAGTCTTTTACAGCAGCCAGCTCTGTTATACCAGGACAGATTAAAAGACCTGTTATTTCCCCACTGTGGGATCAATAAAGTTTTTTTTATCTTACCTTTCCCCACCTTTTGCACCAAATTAATCTGAGGAGTTGATCAGCCCTGCTGTTTAACTGTAAGTTTTTCTTTGTAGACAAGACCATAATGGCTTCACCAAAATCTGGTCCACAACATTCAAACTGTCTGACATTATGTGCAGCTTGTTACTGTGAGGCTAGAGTGAAGTGTGTCCGTCTGTGAGTGCTTTATGATGGTGAAGTGGCTTAGCAGCACCTGTCGGACAGAAGAAGTCAGAAAGACTGATAGAAGTCCGTCTCCAAACACAAGCAGCTACAAAACAACCACAGAAATAAAAACTTGATTTGTCACTAGTCGTTTTTAACAAAGAAAATGCAGCTAAAAGGATTAATAAAGTCTCAGATTCAACTCAGAACGGAAACGAAACTAAAAACTGCTCCCATGCACGTTTACACCAAAAAGATCTCTGATTCGCTCATTTCGCTGTCAATCAAAAAGGGATTCAGGCTCAGACAGATCATCCAATCATCATGCAGAATCTGGGCGTCCGAACCCGCCCACTGCTCCATAGACCCCCAGAGACGCTGAGCGTCCGGGGGCGGGACAAAGCCAGCATTTATCGGACAAAGCC
>NW_013952867.1:72502-73661 GCF_001266775.1 Austrofundulus limnaeus | reverse complement strand
CTTGCAGTCTTAGAGCAGTCGCCTCTGGCAGGGAGCCACCATGGACAAAGGTTCTGGTTCTGGTACYTCTGTCCAGAGGTTGCTGGGCTGAAGACAGTCATCTCAGCCTCTGGTGGTCTCTGTAGACCTAGAGACTGGGGACCAGCAAGCAGCTTTGTGACTGTTGGACATGGCAGCTTCTCTCAGGAGAGCTGAACTATGCTTTCTGTGGAGAGAAGGTGTGGAAGAACTGGTRGAACTGGTTTCTTCAGTTTGAAGGAAACCAACTAAAACTCGTGTCTCTTCCAGTCCAGTGGAGCAGTTCTCATGACGATGGGTAGAAGTAAAGGTTCTCTGTTAGTTAAATGTTCCTCCAMTAGATCAGAAGTTAAATTCAGAATCTGGAGTGACTTTGACAGGAAACAGTTTTTGTTCGGACCTGTCAGAGTCACTGTGGGAAGTCAAATAAATCCTCCAGTTTCCACTGCAGCGACTCAAATGTGGGTCGGTCCTGTTCTTCTTTCTTCCAACACTCCATCATGATGCTGTACATGGCTGGGGGGCAGTTGGGGGGACACGGCAGCCTGTTGCCCTTCATGACCCACTGGACCGCCTGCAGGTTGGTCATATCTGGAGGAGTCACAGAGGACATGAGTCCTGGTCTAACAGGAGACAGGTCAACCACAGTGAAGGGTCCTGGTCTCACCTGGATAAGGCACCTGACCAAACGTCATCATCTCGTACAGCAGAACTCCAAAGGACCAGACATCAGATTTGATGGTGAACTTGTTGCTGGTAACGGTCTCTGGAGCGGTCCACTTCACAGGAAACTTACCTCCTTGTCTGGCCACGTACACGTTTTCATCTTCTCTCTGGAAACAAAGGAAAAAACACCCGAAAGGTTTTTAACTGTCTCAGTGCTGCTGTCATGTTTAGGTTGAACAGTTTGGCACTGTCCCCCACCCACCCCTCACACTGTGACGGCTGGATAACCAGTGAGCCCTTAAAAGAAGAGGCGGAAATAGATTTATTGTTGTGATTATTTCTGTCAATAACGTGTTTTCTTTGTCCCTCTTCCAAAAGAAAATACAGTTGGACCAGTCCTGGACCAGTTCTTCTGTGTTTGTCTGTGTCTCTTTCCTGTCCTCCAACCAGCCGGTCGAGGCAGATGGTCTCCAGT
>NW_013952867.1:69987-71052 GCF_001266775.1 Austrofundulus limnaeus | reverse complement strand
GTCATCATTTACCCAGAATGCTTTGTGTGTAAATAAAATGGCTCCGTCCGTATTAAAATATATATTTTAAAAATTTACAAAACTAAACACCCTACAGTATTTTTACAGTCTTTATTTTACAGTTAAAATAAATGTTTATCAAATAAAGTCTAATGTTACAACTAATCATGGATCCCTTTAAAGACAGTACTGACCTTTGACCTTGTGTAAAATGCTTTTCATACAATAAAATGAGAATCAATGTGTCATGTGGGAGAACAGTTTATATCTAAATCTTTAAATTGCAGATGTTGTTTGGTGCTTCAGATGATGGATGACCTGGAGATAAGTGATGACAGACTTTCTCTCTTTAGGAACAGTTTGGTGGCAGCATGAGGAGACTTTGTAAGTCAAACAGTCAAACTGATGATGGTGAATGAGGTGTAATCTGAGCGGGACATATAAACTATACAATAAAAAAAACTACACAATACGCTGCTTTAAAGGTGCAGATTTCAGTTCCTTGTCTACTACCTACTACACAGCAAAAATGCCAGTGTTAATTTAACATCCACAGTGTTAATTTTAACACCAACAAAGTGTCTATATGTGTCCACACTCGCTGGTTTTAAAATAACATTTGTGAAAGCGTTAAATTTTAACACTCATTTTTTTGTTAATTTAACTCCAACCAGTGTTTAATATTAAACAATTCTTTGTTTCAGATTAACAGAAAAATAGTGTTAGTGTTAAAATATAGTGTTAACAGTAACACCGTCCAGTGTTAAGTATTCAACAATTCTGGGTGTCGTATTAACATTTTGACAGTGTTAAATTAATGTGTTAAAAGTATCACCGGTGTATTATTATTATTATTATTAACAAAGGAAATTGTGGTGTAATAAAGGTTTACAGACACCACAAGGTGTCAATACACCATGTAATTGAGAGAGTGTAAATTTAACACTCAGAGTTAATAGCAATCTTAGTYGTTAGTAGAAAAGTATGATGGAGTCACTCTTCACACACCAGGACAGAACTCTCACTCATGGTGTCGATTTTTGGCCAATAACATAAACTTAAACT
>NW_013952867.1:68275-69639 GCF_001266775.1 Austrofundulus limnaeus | reverse complement strand
CTAAACTAAACTAAACTAAACTAAACTAAACTAAACTAAACTAAACTAAACTAAACTAAACTAAACTAAACATTAAAACTAACCAAAACAACAAATTTTTACTCTCATGAACGTCTTTAATGGTCATAAACATGCAAAAACATCATTTCTGCAAGATTTCTCAGCAAGGAATGCTGGGTAAATACTGGTCTGTCTGACATGAGGTGGAAGAGGGCGGGGCTTTTCAGAAAACTTCTTTCAACACTGCATGGTGTTATAGAACAACACTGTTAAGTGTTACATAAGACTTAACTGTGGGCGGAGCTTATTTAACACTGTCCAGTGTTGAGACAACACTGAGGAAATCAACACTGTGAATTAACACCAACACTGGGTGTGAGTGTACTCAGAAAGTGTTAAAATAACACTAGGTGGTGTTAAATCAACACCCAAAAGTTTAACACTGAAATTTTAACACTCCTGCTTTTGCTGTGTAGACGAATCTGCAGGATTTCTGCACGCTCTCATCATGGTGCTTCCTGGAAGCTGAGCGGCTCATGGCTCAGCTCGTGTTCACAACAATGGAGGGAGGAGCTTTGTGTAAATAGGCGTGGCTTTGTACCAACAAATATTTAGGCAGCTCCACATGGCTACAGGAGATTCAAGGATTTCTCCAGCATAAACGAGTCAAAGCAACACTGGGTGTGTTTTTGATGAGGGAATGACTTTAAAACACGAAATAAAGATCAAAAGTCCACCCCCACTTTAAATAAATGTCCACGTAAAGACAGATCTCTTGTTAAATTCTGGAGTCCACATCATTTCAAACAATCCAGCACATGAGCTGAAGGCAACATGAACAGGAGGGTTAGACTCACCTTTAAAACCCTGGCCAGGCCGAAGTCCGCCACCTTYCAGATGTTGTTCTCACCAACCAGAACATTCCTGGCTGCCAGGTCTCTGTGGATGTAGTTCTGGGACTCCAGGAACTCCATCCCTGAAGCCACCTGGGCCGCCATCTCAGTCAGATCTGAGACACGTAACGTGGCGCCCTGATCCTCTGCAACCCAGGTAGAAACCAGTCAGAGTCCACCAACCTTCATCACGTTTKTCCACAAGACATGGTCCTCAGAGGGGAAACTGACCATCTAACACCTGCTTTAAWATATTATTTTTTTCCACATTAAAGGTACAGTGTGTAGGATTTGTTGTTTTCAGCGACATCTAGTGGTTGAGTGGTTTAATCATCCTCCCTGGTCCTCCCCCCACCCCCACGCCCCGCTTCCAAACACAAAGGAGTTGCTACTAAGGGTGTAAGAAAATATCGATACACTGAAATATCGCAATATTTCATTTCCCGATACTGTATCGATATTCTAAAGCCC
>NW_013952867.1:64813-66569 GCF_001266775.1 Austrofundulus limnaeus | reverse complement strand
ACACGCACGCACGCACGCACGCACACACACACACACACACACCTATCAGTGGCAGCCAGAGTGTAATAATGTTAAAGTTTTACTCTGAAGGTACTCCAGCAGGCTGCCGTTCTTCATCAGCTCTGTGATGATGAAGATGGGCTCCCGCAGGGTGCATATGGCGTACAGCTGGATCAGTTTGGGGTGWCGCAGCCTCTTCATGAACGCAGCCTCCTTCAGGAAGTCCACAGGTTGCATCATATCTGGAGGAGGAGGAGAGGTGGAGTTTATCTGAAACCTTCTGGGGAACTCCAGGGTTGAACACTGACTCATAGAACCGACCGGCCTGACTCAGGCCATATATAGACATACATACATATATACATGCTGCATGCATACATATCTGCTGTATAATATAAGAAATCATTCTGCTTGTAAATCCTATGCATTTTTTAAAATCATTGTCACAGTGCTTTTATTTTGAAAATTAATGCTGTGGTGTTTGTGTCAGCAAGAAACACAGGAAAAACTGACAGAATGTGGGATTTTCAGCAGGAKATAAACTTCTAAATGTTTATTTAGTACATGCTGGGAGCTTTTATTTTGTAGAGCTCAGATTTCAAATGTCTGAAGCTTCACTGTTCAATCTGCCTTCACCAAAAGAACAGTTTGTTTTCTAAAAGTATTTTTAATGAATGTTCCTGATTAAATCCAGAAAGTTTAAATTGCTCAGTTTGTTGTCTTCACAAGTTGCAGACAGAAAAGGTCTGTTTGAGACGTGTGATGAGACTGGACCAAACTCCAGAAACACCCTGGATTTGAACTTCTACAACACTTTTATCACTTTATAATAAACACAGAAAACTATCTGATAATTTGACAGCTTCTCCATCAACTTGTATTAATAAAATGAGGAACATCTGGAAGACTTAACCCCAGCTACAGGCTGTTGTTTATTTTTTGGTGTTACCAGGTTTGAGGATCTTCACTGCGACTGAGACGGACCCGTTCCACAGCCCCTGGTAGACTTCACCAAACTGCCCCGCCCCCAGCCTCCTCTGCAGTGTGATGGAGCTGCGCTCGATCTCCAGATCCGAGATGGTTGGTGGCTGTAAGGTTGGCGGGACCTCCGAGGTGAACAGAAGAGTTTAAAGAAGAGGTGAAAGCAGAGGAAACGTGCTGAGCGTGTACACTCCTCTACCTTTTTYCACGGCTCACACAGCTGAACGCCCAGGCCGTCAGACTGCCTGGAGTAATGATCAACCATTTCTTTTAACGTGGGGAAGGACACGGTGTTTGACAGCGAGTGATGACCGTTGTCCAGCTGTAGAACCTTGTAATGCTTCACCTTCCCCTGGTCCAACACTGCAGGACCAGAGAACAATGGTTCTGTTAACAAACACACTCAGGTTCAGGAGCAACAGTCAGTGGAGCTCATGTGAAAACCATTGYTACGCACAGATTTGTTCTGAAGTTGTGCATGCAAGTAATTTAGCAGAACTTGTTGCACACACTGATGTTCTCATGTTGTAAGATGTTTTCAGATATAAACGTACTTAAACAAAACATTTATTTTATGTGCAGTTACTCTGCTGTTCTCCAGATGGATTTTCTTCACTAACAACTTTATATTTCATAAGTTTGAAGATATTTTGAGTTGAAAATAAATCACACTCCATAAATGTGTGGACAGTAGGCCAGTGGCGCCTGCAGACATTTTTTTCAGGGGTGGTCACTGAAAAACCAGGGGTGGCACACCAGAACTAATATCTATAAC
>NW_013952867.1:62792-63918 GCF_001266775.1 Austrofundulus limnaeus | reverse complement strand
ATATAAATGAATGTTTTTAACTCTTAGTTGTTAAAAAATAATTGTTTGTTTTTATATTTATGAGGTTCTATTCCTAAGTAGGTAAGGGAATTGAAAAAGGAAAAACCTGGGTACTCAAGAGGATAAAACTGTGTGTGTGGGTGGGGGGGCACTAGGGTGGCCAGCTTATTCTCAGGGGGGCATGCCCCCCCCTCCCCCCAACTGACGCCCCTTCAGTAGGCTATTCTGTTTGAATTGGAATTATAATTTTAAATGTAACAACATCATTTAAATTGACTTTTGATGCTGTTAACACGACAATAATCTGAAGATCTCWAACAAACCAACTTAAACTGTCTTTTTTGAAACTTTTTCTTCTTTATTTAAGTAAATCATACAAACCCTTTTAAAAGTTTACCTGAGACCCTCAAATCATCCTTAGTACTCACGGGGGGAGGGGGTTTGCAGGCAGGTTGTCAGCAGCACAAAGTTGCATGAGGCCTGCTGTTTCCTCTTCTTGAAGCTCCTCCATCAGAGATGATATTTGTATKAGAATATCTGACAGTGGAAATATCTTAACCAACCCTCCTTTACTAAAAAGTAGTAATTGCAAGTATCCTTTTATATGAATTTTAAACAAACAAATAAAAGAGTACACTTCCAGTTTAATTTTTAAGTACTTATCTGTGATAAACTTCACCAAGATTATCTTACACTATACTTGACTTTTATTAAAGGGCCAATATTATGTGTTCCTTAGGCATATATWTAAATACTATACCATAATAAAGTATCTATGTCACCTTTAGTTGTTATAAAAATGCTGTTTTTATGTTTAAATAGACTTGACTTTTATTAAAGGGCCAATATTATGTGTTCCTTAGGCATATATTTAAATACTATACCATAATAAAGTATCTATGTCACCTTTAGTTGTTATAAAAATGCTATTTTTATGTTTAAATAGAAAATAAACTTATCTTCTCATCACTTCCTCTTCTAAACGCCTTGAAATTGGCCTCTGTCTCTTTAAGAACCACCTTCTGCTTCTGTTCCCTGTTCGGTGGGAGGGGGTGTGCTCGCGAGGAGGAGGGGGGGGGGCTACGATGCAGTTTACTTGGCATCTGAAAATACATTTCCTCAAAGG
>NW_013952867.1:60850-62410 GCF_001266775.1 Austrofundulus limnaeus | reverse complement strand
GAGCAAGGCTTTGGACATGTTTTTATCAGAGTATAACATTATAACATGATATAAAACTCGAAAAAGTTGATTTTACATGATTTTTTCCCCTTTAAAAATTTACTAAAAGTCTAAGTATACTTAGTTTAGTACTTAGTTTATGCTTATGTTTATACTTTTGGCCAAGATAAACTTATGTAGTAGAACAATGAAAGTACATTTTAATGATGTCCTGTTTTTAAATAATTTCTTGTCAGTTTTTGGAATAAAAGCAACAAGCGAGCTGCTGCAAAGACGACTATGGACATTTGAACAATCGAACAAATTTACACAACAGCTCAGTGGACTGGGATTATTCTTTCTGTGCATGTGTGGGTTTTCTCCAAACACTCCAGCTTCCTCCCACAGACCAAAACCATGACTGTTAGTAACTCTAAATTGTCCCTGTGTGTGACTGAGAGAGTMGTTGTTTGTCTCATTTGTATACTTTAGTACACTTATTGAAATGTACTTATACTTCTTTTTGGTAAAGGCAGAAACTTTAATCCCCAAAGTTCTTCTCAAGAAAAGCTCCAAGATAAATTTAAGTCAATATGACAAAAAAAAAAAAAAAGATTTACGTATCTATCAAACCTGGTTTAAATGTTTAAAGGGATATTTGCAGAAATCCACCTGAAACGATGCAAAGTTAAGCTAACAGACTTTCTGCAGGACAAAGAAGTTCACATGAGGAGGTCAGAGAAACATGTTCATACATCAACAACTCCCTCACCTGACAGAGCAAAGCTTCTGTTTGTATTTTCAGAGCTCCTGATGAGAAAAGCACCGGTCTGGTTCCCTTCAGCCAGCAGCATCTTCTCTGCGTGCTGRCTGTCTGTGTTTGGAAAATACCACCTGAAGGCACAAAGCAACCAGTTAATCCAGTAAAACTCCCTGCATCTGTATTTAATCAAGTCTTCAAGTTTTCTTTTATTGGTCAGTTAATGATTTTACATCTCTTCAGACTTGAACACCAGTTTTACACCTCGCTCTGATGAAYACTAACAAGTTTAACATGAAAACATCAAGTGTGTCTGAAGGGACATGAAATCATTAAGTAACAAAAGAAAATTTTAAGACTTGATTCAGTAAAGTATGGAGGACAAAAACTGACATAACTAAAAATAAAAGCAGAAATATTTAAATGAACCAATTAATACATAAATACACTTAATTGCGCCAATTCAATTAAAAATAAGAACTTTACCTCATGTGAACTGATTCAGATTTAATCAGGAACATTCATAAGTAAAATATAAGCAAGTGAATTTGTTTTAAACTAAACTCTAAGTTTAGGTTAAACTGAGGCAGCAGAAGCAGGCTCAGTCGATCTGCACCAATAGGAGAGGAGCTGAGAAGTCCCGCCCCCAGCTTATTTACATAATGAAGCAGGGAGACGTAAGGTAATGTAAAGACAGGAGACAGAGAAATGTAAAAGTGACACATGGGAAAGAAAAGACTTGTGGGAAAAATATATAAAAATACTAAATATAAACATTTAAGAGACACAAATGCATTTACAAGTAAAAGGAAAAACACATA
>NW_013952867.1:56980-58743 GCF_001266775.1 Austrofundulus limnaeus | reverse complement strand
AAGTTATGACTGATTGTTTGCTACTGCTAGAGTTTTGTTACAAATTTGTTTAGAATTTCATTGGAAATTTTATTTTACAAAATCTATAAGAAAGATGTTGATTTGATTTTGATAAAGTATGAATAAAAAGTGAAAGTTTAAAAAGCTTAGGCTTCTACCTACACTTTTTTCAGTCTATGCCTTGTCTTTTTGACACTGACAGGAATTTAAAGATTGTGTGTTATTTTATTTCTGTATTTGTTGTTCAGATGGACTGGTTTTGGTGATTTTTTATATTTAAACAATATTTAAACAATAAACTCATCAACTTGTTCTGTTTGTAAAAATCTTTCAAGAACTCCTGAGTTCCCTTGTTATCTGTTTCAACAGCTARCTAAAACACGACATTAACTTTAACCTGCCTCCCATTCTACTTTTAGAAACTCCAGGAACCACAAGTAAACCTGCAGTCTGAGAGTGAAGTGCTCTGTTAGGAAAGTATGGAACAATAAGATGTTTAAGGTTCTGTAGTGTCCAAAGAGTAAGGGGCCTCTTTTCAGGGATGCACAGATGTGATGTCTCTTAGTTCTCCAGCTTCAGAGCTCGGCACATATTACTATATCAGGGAAGGAATGTTTAAGGTATACCGTGACAAGATTTATGGTACATCTGTGAAAACCTATAAGGAGCCTTGTACGCCCCTGTTCTTRGCCTTCGTTCTCCATCTTTCTTACTTGGTGAATCATTTGGCTTGGAGGCCACAATTTGGTTTTTTTAGGCTGTAACCTCCTGAACTGCAAAATAAAGGTTCTTGCTGTTCAAACCAGCCTTGTTTTCAGAGTCTTTCTTCATTGAGCAACAGCATTTCCACTTCAACCAGAAGACATGGTTTCTACACCTCAGTTCTCCAGCTGGGGAACTTCAGTGCTCACGTGGAGGGGTGTGACTGGAAGGAACGGCCTCTCTGAGCTGAACCTGAGAAACACCTCTCAGGTTCAGTCCTGTTGTTGGACTTCTGTGCTGGTCACAGTTTTAAGTGTTTAAATTGTATTTATTTAAAACAGGGACATGGCAGCTCTGGGTGCAGGATCACAGGAACCGGATGGATTTCTGACAGAGGTCTTTCCAAAACGGTCTGAGTTACAAAACAAGCCTGTATGAGGAGACGGTCCAACGTGGGGGTCCACAGGTGTGCAGGTACAGATATCCAGCAGGTAGAGGGGAGTCATAAAATCAGGCGAGGGTCAATAACATGAAATCCTGTTCAAAGGAGAAACCAGTTACGAGCAGAGGTCCAGAAGACAGAAACAGYGTCATGATCACAAAGACCTGACATGACTTGGCTTGAAGAACGCTGGATTTCATTGGCGTAAAGCGTCAGAGAATCTGTCACCTGTGTAAAGTCTGGAGGGAGCTTCAATCTTGCAGAGCACAGGTGAGCGTGGTTGGGTCATCAATCATGAGAAGTGCAAATATATGGAGGTCCAAGTGTGCCAAAAAATAATCCAAATCATGAACCATGACACCAGTGGTGGGCACCAGCCCAATAAAGTGCAAATCCGCTAATTGCGGACCTAAATATTTCGTTTGCGCTTTTTATACTTCATGACTTACTAAAATACTAAAATTACTGAATACTAAATTTTTGTATTTACTTCACAATCGAAGCTCATTTAAAAAAATAAAAGTTTAAACGCTGGAGCTCAATACTTGACGTAATTGGTCGAAGCAATCGGCCAACAGGGTTAGAGATGCAGAAATGATTTAAAGATGATATACTGATG
>NW_013952867.1:55021-56631 GCF_001266775.1 Austrofundulus limnaeus | reverse complement strand
ATTAAGCTGTAAAAGGATTCATACACCGCTAGTTGGCAGTGTTGTGAATATGTTGTACATGAATTGTTGCCAGCTAGTAAGTGTCAAATTGAACTTGTGCTTTAAAATTAGCTTCTACTAGTTTTTCTATGGCATAAGTGCTTTTGAAGTTGTGGACCTAAATATTTTTATWAGCGCTTTAGAAATTGCGGAGCTAATTTTTGGATTAATCACTGTGTGACACTATCGAGCCTTGTTGGCTGGTGGGACTCTGGAGACAACTGAGGAGTGAGATGGGGGTCTCTGCAATCACAGGTAGGGCCATTTCCACCCACAGCACAACATTTACTGCAGAGCCGACAGGCTCCGCCCATTGGAAGTTGCTCAGCCAGGAGGAGTAGTGGTCGGTGGTCTCAGGACTCCATCTCTGTTTTTTGCAGATGATGTGGTTCTGTTGGTGTCATCACTCCGTGATCCTCAGCTCTCACTGGAGCGGTTCACAGGAGGATCAGCACCTCCAAACCTGAGTCCATGGTCCTCAATCAGTGAGGGGTGGATTGCTCTCTCCAGYTTGGCGGTGAGGTTCTGCCTCAAGTGGAGGTGTTCAGGTATCTTGGGGTTTTGTTTTCGAGTGAAGGAAMAATGGATTGTGAGACTGACAGACGGATTGGAGCAGCTTCTGCAGTATTGTGGACTCTGAACTGTCASTTTCTTCATGTGACCGAGACCAGGTGGAGGACTGTTGTCCAGCAGGTTTTCTACAGGCAGGAATGAAGCAGGGCARGGTGCCAGCACAGCTCAC
This sequence comes from Austrofundulus limnaeus, assembly GCF_001266775.1. Lineage (NCBI taxonomy): Eukaryota > Metazoa > Chordata > Actinopteri > Cyprinodontiformes > Rivulidae > Austrofundulus > Austrofundulus limnaeus. The sequence continues at coordinate 55,850 of NW_013952867.1, read as the reverse complement.
GGTTTCAGTGACTCACATCCAGCAAGAAGAACAAGACTGTCATTTTTTAAATGCTGACGAAGAAACACTGACAGGAAGGAAACAGAAACACTGCAGCTGATGGAAACAGACAGCAGGAAGAAATCCTCCACTTCCRTCTCCTGTCCATCTGCAGCAGACACTGAGTCTCCAGTCCACCACAGGGACACCTGAAGACAAAAAACCATTCACCCTGTCACCCAGGGATCATTTAGAGCTCCTAATGGACCTGACATGTTTGTGTCAGTGAGAGAAAACCCACATGTGCARGGAGAGAACATGACAGACCCCAGAGCAGGAGACTATCCTCTAACTGAGAGGTGACAGCTCTAACCACTGTACCACCATGTCACCTGAGGAGGAAGCTAGGAAATAATACAGAAAGAAATAGGTCCTAAATACATATGAATACAGTGAAATAAGACAGCAAAATCAGAATAAAATAAAGAAAAAAAGAATCTTCAGTCTTGGTATCGCAACTCTAATAATCATGTTGGTTCAGAACTAAAGCATTAAAGTTTTCTAAAGCATAGTAAATAAATAAGATGAGTCAAAATGAGTCGTTTTTTGTTCCTCTCTCGGAGGAGTAAGACACTTCTTCCTTCTCTCCTGCCCTTCCTTATCTTCCCTGCTTTGCTGCTGGAGCCTTCTCTACATTTTTCATCCGAAACCTGAAATTATGGATATTTTTATTTTTATGGATTTGGTTAGCTGGTCTCTCAATAAAATTTTTGGAACAAAGTTTTTTGTTCTTCCATGGGAGGACATGTCAAATGTGGGACCTCTGTTATCTGTTCTGGATATATATCTG
>NW_013952867.1:51423-55011 GCF_001266775.1 Austrofundulus limnaeus | reverse complement strand
CCTGGCTGACTGACCAGTTTGATGGTTGGCCATATTCTATCAGAACTCGGACATTTTGCCTTGAGCGAGCTGGACTCTATTGAGGGTCGCGGGCCGGCTGTGGTCCATGGACTTTGCTGGCCAGATGGAATTGATCTGGTAGGAAGCTGACAGATTTGGCTCGGCGGAATTTATCCACAACATTTTGTCTGATTGGAATCGCCACCTTGAGATCCARCAGCAGGAACTCTAAAGCAGATGGAAAATTGTTYTCYTCTGCCAGCCTCTTTCTGTTCCCAAAACAACTGATTACAGAATCTGGATCTCCCCGACAACAMCCTTGATCTGTTGACTAAATTCTTCCAGGCTGGATTATGTCGACAAGGCTCTGCCCCCCACCTTCCCCCCTCCTCTCACCCGTCTAATCTGCTTTCCTGAGCAGGCTGTAAGCTGCACAGAAATGAACAGTRTCCATCAATATTTCTGAACTATGGCTGCGCTGGTTTTGGGGACTGGATTCTTTGGGCCCCCCTAAACTCACTCACTCCTCTGGCTAATAAACTTGCTCTATACAGAGGTTTTTTTTTTTTCATAAACACCACAGTGTGTCACAGTGTTGATATAATATGATGTTTTTGTTTTTTTCCTCACCTTCCCTTCCTTTGTGTGTTTTTCAGTTTTTCTTTGTTTCTAAGTTGGCGCCACGGCAGCCTGTTACTGCAACTCTACTGTTTTGAGCTGCTGTAATGTTCAAATTTCCCCACTGTGGGATCAATAAAGTTTTATCGTATCATATCGTATCTTATCTTATCTTCTCGTATCTTCTCGTATCGTATTGTATCGTATCTTATCTTATCTTATCTTATCTTATCTTATCTTATCTTATCTTATCTTATCTTATCTTATCTTATCTTATCTTAAAACAGCTGATTGTCAACAACAAAAACAACAACAGTACTTACGGTTCTGCTTCAAGCCTTTCTGGTGGTGAGGGTCTGACTACAAGGTCCGGTTCTGATGGTGAGGGGTCCGGTTCTGATGGTGAAGGTCTGGCTACAGGGTCTGGTTCTGATGGTGAGGGTCTGGCTACAAGGTCCGGTTCTGATGGTGAGGGGTCCGGTTCTGATGGTGAAGGTCTGGTTACAGGGTCTGGTTCTGATGGTGAGGGGTCTGGTTCTGATGGTGAAGGCCTGGCTACAGGGTCTGGTTCTGATGGTGAGGGGTCCGGTTCTGATGGTGAAGGTCTGGCTACAGGGTCTGGTTCTGATGGTGAGGGGTCTGGTTCTGATGATAACTTACTGATCTTAGTGTAGACTGACTCTGGTGAAGACTTGAGTCCAGGGTGGTCTTCTGTCGATGAGGTGCTGCTCGGAGGTCTGTGTTTAGAGTTTTTAGTACAACAACGAAACAACACAAAATCCAAAGAAAACTTCTTTTGGGTCTCCATGATCCTTGATCCTGAATCCCAGCCAGAAATCCTTCAGCTTCCTCCTGCTGCTCCCAGCACAAGATCCAGTCTGGGACTGTGCCGGTTCTGGTCCCAGCACACAGTGTTCAGCAGGAAGTGTTTGTGCGTGCAGTGTGAGCTCTGAGTGGACGGGCAGGTTTGAAGCTGAGGAGGAAGGAATGCCTGCACCTGTTGGACGAGTGCATACTGTAATAACATCACAATGTGTAATAATAGAACACAATTTGTTATAATAACATTATTATATTTTGTGGTGATTGTTACAAAATGCGGTGGCTGCTCTTGTTAGAAATAATAATGTAATAAAAGATCACAACCAGAGTTTTTGTTCATCCCATATCAACACACTTGTAATAAAGATCATACTGCAGACACTACACATTTAAATCTTTGAAACTTTGATCAATAAACAGAAAACTTTTCATCATTTAGTTGCCAGTTCAGCTTTATTATCCTGATCCCTACCAAAATTATTCCACTTTACAGAATACTCCCAGGACATATTTAAAAGTCAGCTTTATTGAAACGTGACTTGTACACTGAAAAAAAAAACAGATTTTTGGGTTCAGTATGTATTGCCTTGATCATTATTTCATTTTTACAACAAATTATCATGTCTTTACTTTAAAAGGACTCATTTTATTTAATATGCTACTTTGAACTAGTTTGTAAATCTACTGCAAAACACTCGTAAATTTAAGTCATCATGCCAAGTAGTTTGAACCAAACTAGTTTAATAAGTTCCAGCTCAACAAGTGGATAWAATTGTAAAATCAGTGGAGCATTATGCTGACTAATCTCCAACAGACAGACCCGTTGGTTGAAGAGTGACGTCTTTATTTGTCCACATTTTAAACGCAGAAGAACAAACTGTGATCATTTATATGTTTGATATCGTGTAATCGTCTGGCACTGGAGCACTTTATGCCACCACTCTTCAGTACGGAGGACCGACAACAATCCTTGTGTTTTTCGTAGCYTGGGGAGTGACCAAGGTTATTTTTTTCTTATTTTGGGGTGGTGGCTCCGTTTGGCTTGGAAGTAAGAAAAGGGAGGCGTTGAGGAGGAAAAATCGGGAACAACTGCTGTAATAAGTTTGAGAAACCACGGTTTAAGGGACTCCTTTTTTGGACACAGCTTTGCTTGTTTTCCTTGCCCAAATTATCTGTCGTGTTTTGGCTGCTCCATCTGTTTTCTGCTCTCCTGTCACTCATGCTCTGCTCACCTGTTCATGCCACGCCTCCTCATTCAGTGCCACAGGAATCAGCCTCATCTGCCTCACCTGTTCCACCAGTATTTAAGCTCCTCAGCCACAGCCACTCACTGACAGATGATTGACTGGTTCGCCCAGTAGATATCCAGCACTTTTTCCATGTCTGATCTCTTGTTTTTGACCCACTGCGCTGCCTCCTGCCTGATTCTGATGCTGACTCTGATCCCTGGCCTTCAACACCATTTCTGTTTTCTGGACCCTGCTACTTGGATTGTGATTCGGATCTGTTACTGGCTCCACCCGGCTCTGACCTCTCTGGATCTCCTAACCCCTCTCACTCCTCCACCTGGATCCAAACCCTCTTGGACCAACATCTGTGGACCAACATCTGTGGACTCACCCAGGCTTGTTCGTCTACAGTTGGAAGTGTTTGCCGTCCAGAGGTTCCTCACTAAACAGTGAAATAATAAACCTTTTAAATCTGTTTTTGTCTTCATTTGTTCTGAATCCTAAAAACCTTTCTGACGTTATCATTAACTTTACTTAGGTTAATTAAAAAAACAACATAACATGTTTTACAGTGTCCAATAGTAAGCTAAGCTACTCACTGAATGCTATAGCTTGCAGCATTTGTTCATTAGCAGATCCTCTTTTTCCTCTGAGTTTTGGCAGCTATAATTTGATGTGAATGTTTTTATTTATTTATTTGGGGGAGTATTTTTACTTGATGCTGATCAGAGGCATTTTCAGCGTAAGTCAGAGATTACTGCTTCAATAAATCTGAGTCTGCTTTACACAGTTGTAAGTTTGTCTACTTGTTATGTACAGGTGCTGGTCATTAAATTAGAATATCATGAAAAAGTAGATTTATTTCAGTAATTCCATTTAAAAAGTGAAACTTGTATATTATATTCATACATTACATACA
>NW_013952867.1:46207-48858 GCF_001266775.1 Austrofundulus limnaeus | reverse complement strand
CCCCCCCACCCCCGGCTGTCTGTCACCGCTCTGCTGCCGCGCGCGAGCCGCTGGTCGCCTCCGCCACCATGAGCGAGTTCTTCAGCCTGTCGGACTGCGATGTGATCGGCTTCGACCTGGACCACACGCTGTGTCGGTACCGCCTGAAGGAGATCTCCAGGGTGAGTGGGCTCGGTTTCTGTGCACGGGATCCGCGGGGTAGGTGTGCGCGCGTGAACCTGCTGCAGTGCGCGGCGCACGGCGCGAGCGTCGGCGGATGTGCTCGTGCCTGGCTGTGAAGTGACAGGTTGTGTAAGGGGGTCAGTCCAGCTGTGAGAGCATGCAAACATCTGCTCCTCCAGGCACGAGCTCCCGCCAGCAGCACGGGGCGCGCGGGCGATCATGTGTTCACAGGCACGCGCCTTCCAAAATAAAAGCAGGAATCACTGATTTAATTTATTTAAGATGGCTGCCACAACCAGCTAACATTAAACATCCATAAAAACCTTTAACATTCACTCTGAGCCAGATCCAGTTTTACAGTCTGGTAATAAAACAGCCTGTCTCTAACATTTTAATGAAACTTTCAGGAAACAATCCTCAGCTAGTCCAGGTCCTGTGGTCCCCACAACCAGCTGACTTTAGAAAACACAAACATCGGCTGAACTTTAGTGTGGTAGTAGCTGAGAGTCATTTATGCTGTTAATGTTGGACCAACAGCTCTGTCTCATCAGATGATCGGAGGCTGCCTCACCTTCACTGACCCACATCTGTGACCCACATCACCACGGCCTGAATGTGACGAACTGGTCCAGATCACATCCATACCTGATGTTTATCAAAGTGACCTCAGTCTATGTGGTCCAGTCTCACATCTAGACTGGCCCCGGCATCAGAACTGGTCTTCAACAGAACAGTGGTCCAGCTGCTCCATCTGTTTAAATGTTCCACATTCATCAAGTCCTGATGAGACCAACAACTCATGATCACAGGACCACCGTGATGGATCAGATCCAGACTAACATGATGGATCAGATCCAGATCAACATGATAGATCAGATCCAGATCAACATGATGGTTCAGATCCAGATTAACATGATGGATCAGATCCAGATCAACATGATGGATCAGATCCAGATTAACATGATGGATCTGATCCAGACTAACATGATGGATCTGATCCAGACTAACATGATGAATCTGATCCAGACTAACATGATGGATCTAATCCAGACTACCATGATAGATCTGATCCAGACTGACATGATAAATCTGATCCAGACTACCATGGTAGATCTGATCCAGACTACCATGATGGATCTGATCCAGACTACCATGATAGATCTGATCCAGACTACCATGGTGGATCAGATCCAGACTAACATGATAGATCTGATCCAGACTAACATGATAAATCTGATCCAGACTAACATGATAGATCTGATCCAGACTAACATGATGGATCTGATCCAGACTAACATGATAGATATGATCTAGACTAACATGATAAATGTGATCCAGACCAACATGATGGATCAGATCTAGACTGGAGACTAACATGATAAATGTGATCCAGACCAACATGATGGATCAGATCTAGACTGGAGAGTGGAAACATCCTTACATTTTTTTTTACTTTAATGTTTAAGTGTAACCTAAACACCACTTTAAAGGGCCAATATTATGTGTTTCTCAGGCATACAGTATATATAAATATATACCATAATAAAGTATCTATGTCACCTTTAGTTGTTATTAAAATGCTGTTTTTATGTTTAAATAGAAAATAAACTTATCTTCTCATCACTTCCTCTTCTAAACGCCTTGAAATTGGCCTCTGTCTCTTTAAGTATAACCTTCCGCTTCTGTCCCACCCATTTCAGTGCGTGGGGCTGCCATGAGGAAGCTCTGCTTAAAGACACGTCCCAGGGGTGTTTCTGGTGCCAAAAGGTGTTTCTGGTCCCCACCTGTCGTTTTGCTCCTCTGCATGGCTTCATAAAAACACTGCAGGATTTCTCAAACATGATGAATGAGTCAGAGCAAGGCTTTGGACATGTTTTTTATGAGAGTATAACGTTATAYCATGATATAAAACTCAAAAAAGTTGGTTTTACATGAAATTGCCCCTTTAAAATGGATCAAATCATGTCTAGCGTTAACTGAACTTTGGTGTATATTCGTAATGCATTTTAAACACCAAGTGTTTGAACAGTTTTCCTTTTGTTTTGAGAAAAGCTTCAGATTCTGGTCAYAGTTGATCTTTCTTACAGAAACATGAGGAAAGTTGTCAGGCGCAGCTAAAATTAAAGGTCTGACCGTACTTTTTGTGACGTCRGTTCTTTGTGTCTGCAGCTGATCTATGAGAGCTTTGCCCGGTTCCTGGTGGAACATAAAGGCTATGACAAAGACCTCCTGAACCTGACCCCGGCTACCTGGGACTTCTGGTGAGCCTGCACCTGCTGACTCATGCATGCCTGAGGATGGGTGACCTTGCACATCTAATCTTATATATGTGGATTATCTCAAGATATTTTTGGTACAGTTTGTGCATGACAACATTTTCAAAATGAGCTTTAATTATTTTTTTACTTTTTGACACGTTTTAAGAGCTTTAAATAACTTATCAGCTCAATATTGGTTGCCTGTATTCAGTTTTTGAATCAGTTTATAAC
>NW_013952867.1:42990-44091 GCF_001266775.1 Austrofundulus limnaeus | reverse complement strand
CTTTAAGACATTATGCATAATCTCATTCAGTATTGCAGTATGTGACAGACAGAATGACTCAGCTACCACATTGTATTTTAGCTCAATTGGCCTCATGCGAGAACATTTTCATATTCTTATCCTAAGTTTCTCTTACTTTTTTCGTACAAAGGGCTCATATGAACATGCCAGTTCAGACTCAGCAGATAAGTGTGTAAATGAGCAGCGTAAACATGATGAAAGCCACCTGTTCGTATTCAGCTGCTCAAGGAGAAGAAATGAGCACAATTACCACCCCAGRAACACCATATAAGACTARGCTTCCTGCCCCACATACCAGGAAGTGTCCATTCATGAAAATAGCAGCAAAAAGTAAAAATAACTTCACGATTTTAGAGATTGAAATTCTGCTGTCGGAGATCCAGAAAAGAAAATCTGACATTTTTAGCAGCGTCAGCTGTGGAATTAAAGGAGCTGCTAAAACCAAGGAATGAAATGTGCTGGTAATGTTATGTCTCCTGTGGGTTGTTTACAGTCACAGAAATAAAAGTCTAAATCATATTAATCTTTCTCTAGTCCTGATCTTGTTTTCCTTTGGTCAAATATTTTTAATTCAAGTTATGTGGAAGAAATAGGGAAACAACTGTGGTAAATAATTTTCATTTATTCAAAAGAACAGCAATTAGACACAGCACCACAGCCCGGACCATCTCATGGGCCAGTCCCCCCGCCGTCTGCCATGCAAGTGGTGTCAGATGCAGTCCTGAAGAAACAAAGAAGCATTTTAAAATGTCTCCAAAATAAGTCTGGGACTTTGGAGAAAATAGCAGACAGTCTTGCATGCATGGCTGGTGTGCTGAATAAATCTCAACAAAATAAAATGTGATTAAAATCACCTATTTTATGTCTGAATAAAGCTGTTGATTATGCTCACTTCCCGTTGACTTCATTACATATCGAGACAAATTAAACTTCAGTTAATGCATAATTTAAGTTGGTTTGTAGTTTAAATTCTTCATATTAATATTGTAGTGTTAATAGCATTAATAGACAATTTAAATTATATTGTTAGTCTACATTAATACATTTAAAATTATAATTCCAGTTCAAACAGAATAGCCT
>NW_013952867.1:35441-41468 GCF_001266775.1 Austrofundulus limnaeus | reverse complement strand
CCATCCATCCATCCATCCATCCATCCATCCATCCATCCATCCAGCCATCCATCCATCCATCCATCCATCCATCCATCATCTTTACTTTCTTCTTCCTACTTGTAGTCTGGGTTGTGGGGGTCATTGGTGTCCATATCCAACAGTTACTGTGAGAAGGACACTATAGACAAATCTCCAGTCCATCACAGAGACACACAGTCATTCACACTCTCACTCACACTTAGGGACAATTTAGAACCTACCTACCTGTACATTCAAAGTCCACCCCCACCCCAGGATTCAATCTAGCAACCGTCTTGCTGAGAGGCGATCAACTGAGCCAACGTGCTGCTGAAAATAAACAAAATCAAGGCGAGAGCTTCAAGAATCAACAGAAAACAATATCTGAAGTACATATTTTTCTTTGGTTAGGAGCATGACCCATTATTTTCATGGTGGAATAGGACCAAAAAGCTGGTGATGGGCCGGCCACAAGAGGGAGCTGGTCCATGATGGCAGCATTAGTATGTCTGCATGTTACAAACTATGGGTTGGTTGGGTCTTTAAGCCTGAGACCATGAAACACAGTGACCCCACCCTAACTCTGTCTCGCCTTATGTGGTTTCATTTAATCCCATCAGAACACCCAGCATCCATAAACTACACTTCAGCTTGTTTCAGCACATTTATTATCAAGTCAGAGTGAAGGTAGAAGCTTCTAAACCAAGTTAAAAGAAATACTATTTGATTGTACTGACCTGAAACTTGATCACCAGTTCATAACAGATTGTGATTTTACCACCATTTCAGGGACTCAAAAGTAATCGAACAAATGAAATAATTGTAAATAATATGTTTATTTCTAATATTTGGGTGAGTGACTGGCTGAAGCCTTGAACTCATGGACGTCACCAGACGCTGTGTTTCCTCCTTTTTAATGCTCTTCCAGGCCTTCACTGCAGAGGTTTTCAGTTGCTGTTTTGTTTGTGGGGCTTTCTGTCTGAAGTTTAGTCTTTAACAAGTGAAATGCTCACTTGGGTTGAGATCAGATGACTGACTTGGCCATTCAAGAATCTTCTACTTCTTTGCTTTAATAAACTCCTGGGTTGCTTTGGCTTTATGTTTTGGGTCATTGTCTATCTGTAGTACCCATTTTGGGTCCCGACCCCAACTTTGGGAAACACTGACGTATGGATGTCTCTCAGATCCTCCAGCAGGGTGTTCTACAGTCTCAGTGCATAGTTTCATCTTGTTCTGCTCTGTGGAACAGCTAAAACAGAGAAACTAGAGGATCAGAGGGTTTGTCCTAATTCAAAAACCCTCTCACTGATGTTATCTGGTGCTCAACCATGAAGGGCCTTAAAAACCAATAAAATCAATCCAAAAACTAACAGCCAGCCAGTGTAAGGACTTTTCAATAGGACTAATTTGAGCTCTCCCTCTGGTCTTTGCCAGCCCTCTCTCTCTCTCTGCTGAATTCAGAATCAGTTGAAACTGATATATTGGACTCTGGGAGACCAGAAAGGAAAGCATCATAGTCCTTCAGCCTTCTAGATAAAAACAAAAAACAAACAAAAAAACAAAACAAAAACCATGAATCAGTCTCTCAGTGTTGCCCAAAGAGAGAAATGCCTGTGAAAATATTTTTAAAGAGGGTATATTTTATACTGTGTTTTAGTTAAAGTCTATACTACCATCAAGGAACTATGTTACCTTTAGTTGTTATGAAAAAAGCTGTCTATATCAAAAATAACATTGACTTTGCATCATAGCATATCTAAACACCTTAAAATTAGCCTCTGTTTCTTTAAGAACTTACTTCCATTTCCAACACTCCCACTTCAGCACAACTTCACAACAATGCTTCAGGGGAGAGGTGCTCTGTGGGGCGGGAGCTTAGCTACAGACTGAGCTCCAAGGAGGAGCTTTGTGTAAATGGGTGGAGCTTTGTACCAGTAAATGTTAAGTCAGCTCCACATTGGCTACCACAGGAGATTCAAGGATTTATCAAACTTGCACGAACAAGTATGTTTTTGATGAGGGAATGACTACAACATGACATAAAGCTTTAAAAAGTCCATTTTGCATAATAGCCCCCTCCCCCTTTATAAATGATTAGAAACTATTTTTGTTACTGTAAGTGGTTTGGATTTTAAAATTAAAATATTTTTAACTTGGGATGCTTTAAACAAGTGATTTAATGTAGGGGCCAGTCTCTCTGAGTTTTTGAACCAATGATGAGCAACACAGTAAGGTAGCATCCAGGATTTAATATCCAAAATACTGTTAAGTGTGTCAATCTGTCCATTGTCATCAGGAGACACATTAACATAAAGCTGAGTGTCATCAGCATAACCGTGAAAGCAGATTCTATGTTTTTTGATGACACCACCCAGAGCCAACATATATAAACTAAAAAGAAGGGGTCCTAAAATCGATTCTTGTGGTACACARATTATTTTGGAGTCTTTGGATGAATGATCATCAATTTTAACAAAGAACTTTCTATCACAAAGATATTAATAAAGCTATTAATTTTTCCATGAAAGGCCAATGTGCTTGTTTAATCTGTCTAAAATAATTTTGATCAATAGTGTCAAAAGCAGCACTAAGGTCAGGTAAAACCAGACCTGTTAGTTTGTTTGTTGTTGTTCTCTGCTGAACAAACACAACTGCTGAGGGGAATTCCCCCCTCTTAACAGAAGTAAATGATGGTCCAGAGCAACAGATAGAAGAGTGGAGCACTGCTTGGCTCTCAATAGCTGCTTTTCCATTGACCATGAAAATGCGCAAATTAGAATTTCGAAAATAAATTTGCTCAATGGAAACACGTCAGTTTTGAAAAAAATTACGTTTTTCTACAAAATGTTTTTGCTGTAGGATGAGGTGGTTTTTCGGCCGTATCGAAATTGGTGTTTTTRGCAAAACAGCAATGGAAACACTTTTTCACACCACGGGAGTCACGTGATCAACAACCGGCTGTTTCTACTGGTGAAAAAGACGATGATGAAGAAGATAACAGGAAGTAGAAGTAGTAGCAATATCACAGAAGTAGTATAAAATAGTAAACTCACCGACTACAATTTCCCAAAAACACAGCATACGTAGCCGCTCCCAAGTAGGGACTCGTCTCTGGAAAGCCTCGATAAAAGACGCCGACGTCTCCTCTGATGATGAGCGCTAGTGTCGTGGTAGCAACATGCTATGTGTTTACATCCATCGCTGCCATGTTTGTAATGACTTATTGCGAGAACAAACGTATTCACGCGTGACTTTAACAACATTTCTTACTTAATGGAAACACTGCAGTTGTGAAACTGTGTTTTTCGACATTAACAGAATATCGACAAAGTTTTGCGCACATTTGCAATGGAGATGCAGCTAGTGTAACCAGAGGAGGAACAAACAAAACATATTGTCTCTGGATTCTCATAAAAAGGCCTTTAAACCTTAGAAACTGTCAAATGAAAGAAAAATATTGTTTTTGACATCAAGGCTTGTCAACACCGTGGTAACTTTATAGGGCCTTTGGAGGCAGGTGATAGAATAGCTAAGTCAGACACTGACCATTGCTGTATGGTGTGATGAAGAGTGCTGACAACCTGACAAACCAAACTCTTCCCTCAGTCTTTACCTGTCTCACCTGGCTGACCCAGAATCTGTGTTTTAAAAAGCCTTGTCTCCAGTGAGCGTATCATTTGAAGTGCCAACATGTCAGCAGCCACAGACTGAGCCAGGCATCCTCTGAATGAAATGACAGAGCAGTGTGGGCGTGGAGTTGGTTCTTTAACAGCGTTCTGCAGATATGCCACTGCATCTTACCATGAAAGTGGCTTTGACCACAATGAGGTATGGTGCTCTTTATTTCAATGGGATATTTTTTTTTTCCCTTTCTTGGTGCGTCAGAATTATTACCTCTGTGTCTAAATCTGGCTGTCGTGAGGTTTAATCTAAACGGCTACTTAGATTCACTGAAGTGTTTTTGGGTAAGCTCGTGCTTTGCATGGCAGAAAGCAGTCACAAAGCATAAACATGTAATTAGGATACTGAAAGCTTTTCTGACACAGAACCACGCCGTGTCTCCTCGGAGCTCTCAGGCACCTCCTGATGGGTGGGTGGGGGGGTTTCTGGGCAGGGTCTTCTGTAACCATTGTTTTGGCCATGTGAACAACATGACACGCTACTGGTTCACTCCAAACTGAATGCTCCTTTAATCAGCTGGACTGATGACAGATGACAGTCCTTCAGCAGGTTTAGCTGCTGCTTCCACCTTCAGATTCACGCTGTGAAAGGTTTATTGAAGTTTCTAAAGATAAAGGCTTTGAAATCTGATTGTTTATTCATTTCTTATTGATTTTTATGAATATACATGAATATTTCTACATTTCTTCATCACAGCACTTTAACAGACATCTGGGCAGTAAAGATATTTAAATACTGCAAAACCTTTATGGACCACAGAGTACTGTGCTAAAATCACAAGTCTTTGTTTATCAAGATATTTCATGGATAGCTGAACGAATGTTATTAAAATTTACAGAAAGTAATCATTAGATGTACATCTACAGCTAATTAACATTTGGAACCAATCTGATTCAAGATGGCCGCCACAGCAAATCAATATTAGCAAAAATAACAATGGCTCTGTCAGTTTTACAGATATTGTGCTACCATTTGGTTTCCTTGTAGCTGAGAGTCCTTCACAACACAAACATTAAGTACAACATCTAAAACCTTGGTATAAACTGTTAGAGTCTGTTAACAAAATATCTCATGAACCACAGGAAGGATTTGAATGAAACTCTCACAGACTAATTATTGACTGTTTCTATCTCTTTGAATTTTTAATATCTTGTCTTTATAGTGAATTCAGTTGAATATAGATTGAAAAAGATTTACAAGTAATTATATTCTGTTTTTATTTATGTTTTACGTAACATCCTAACTTAACTGGAATAGGGGTTGTGTTCATTATAGGGGTATTACATTCATTATAGGTTCATTATAGGGGTTTTATATAAAGGTGTATAAAGTTATACTTTTTACTTTTTTATAATTTTTTAATAAAATTATGTAAAGGTGTGCCATTATTCCATTTGGTCCAAACAATGGAGACTGTCAGCTCCGGGGCTGAGAATCGTTGACTCCTGTTGGTTTGACTGAACACATAACATGGACGAACCCGACTGCAGCAGTTCAGTGGTTAACTGGTTCAGTTAAAGTTAGAAAACAAACACAKTGGAATGTCCACCAGTAGAGTTTTAGAAAAAAAAAAAGGCAGATAAAAACACCTCTTTGTGTCAACCACCAACCCAACACGTTTGACTGAAAGCAAAATATGGTTTTTGGTCACCAAATGGTCTGGTGGTCCAGAGGTCTTATCAAAACTCCAGACTGGAATAAAAGTAGAAAAATCATTTTGTTTGTACTGAAGGGGAAAATGTCGTTTAAAACATACCATAAACAATATTTTGTCAATTAAAAAAAACAGAATTGTGGAGTTTTATAAAACTAAAGGCCTCAAAGGAGCTACATGTTTAGAAAAGTCAATTACATGTTATATTTTTATTTCCAGCTGAGTTAGCTCTAAAACACTGACTAGGTTACGGTGGACAAAAATACCAATAAATAATCATTGTCAGCAGTTATTTAAAAAAGTCAGTTTTTCCACTAAGGAACATTTAATATCATAAAGTTAAAGGATCGTTTGAAATCAACTCTGAGATTCTGACACTTTTCCTTTTTAATCTAAACTTTAATATTAGTTATGATTATGATTTTTATTAAGGATAGACATGTGTAAAAAAATCTAACCCAGTCAAGCAGAGAATTTAAACATTATATATTTTATGTAAATTATGAATGTTTACAAAGGCTTTGGTGAAATATGTGCTTGTTTAGCAGCACTTTAAATATCAGCATTAAATAGTTGTTCTTGTATMTCTTTTTGTCCTGTGGAAGAAATCAGATTTGTGGGTGATAAGATGCCTGTGTCTGTCCTAAAAGGTTTAACCCTTTAATGATCCTATAAGTTTATGAGTATAAAGA
>NW_013952867.1:30755-35401 GCF_001266775.1 Austrofundulus limnaeus | reverse complement strand
TATATATATATTATAAGTATTATAAGTAATATCTCTAAACTCCGGTCCCTGCTGTCTACTTCAGACTTGGAAATGGTAAATCATGCCTTCATTTCTAGCCGCTTAGATTATTGTAACAGCTTGTTCACCTGTCTTAACCAGAAACAGTTAAATCGRCTTCAGCTTGTCCAAAACTCGGCAGCAAGACTCCTAACTCGAACCTCCAAATTCACTCACATCTCRCAGATCCTAGCAGAACTTCACTGGCTTCTGGTTCAATTCAGAATCCGGTTCAAAATCCTGGTCCTCACCTTCAGAGCTCTTCATGGCCAAGCACCTTTAACATTAAAAGTCTCATTTCACCTTACAACCCCAGACGAGACCTCCGCTCACAGGATCAACATCTCCTTATGGTTCCCCTCACWCACTTTAAGACCCGTGGTGACCGGTCCTTCTCCTCTGTGGCCCCCAGGCTCTGGAATGAACTCCCTTTAATCTGTGCTCCCTTCATAACATTGTCTCTTTCAAGWCACTCCTAAAAACTCACTTTTTCTCTCAAGCGTTTAACTAACCGTTTCACCATTACTACCAGCCTACCTCCATTGTGAACGCTTCGCTAATCTGTGTTTGTTTTTATTATTGAATTTACACCATATTTTTCTCTTCCATATTCATRATGTTTTTGTGTATTATTGTATATTTTGACCTGCATTGACCTTGTGTTTGATTTACAATTTTAGAAATTAATTCCTGATTTGATGTTTCAATTATCGTTGCTTATGTGTAATTATGTTTTTCTGTTTCATCTCATTCTTTCCACCATTTTARACTGTTAATGATTGTACAGCACCTTGTGAATATATTTCTGTGAAAGGCGCTTTATAAATAAAACTTTACTTACTTTCTTATGACAGTAACTGTGGAGATYAACATCCACCACCTTACATATGGTATATGCATAATACTGTAACTGCTGAAAATGATATTTATCAGTATTTTATCCTCATTATAACCATATTTAAAACTGTTTCAACCTGACATATACACATCACTTGTATATGGTTTTTTAATCTTTAAGAGCCTTTAGTGTGACAGAACTCTACAATTCAGCAGTTTCTGAAAAATTTTCCCTTRTAATGATGCCCAAAAAGACATTTCTGGCAAATTCTAGACTGATGTTTTAGGATTACCTCCCCAAAGAAGCTCTGTTTTTGGTTAAACCTCTATGAGTTGGCCTCTTTCAGCCATGGATCTTTTTTTTTCTACCAATTTTTTACTCATGCACTACACAAGTGTGTGTTTGCTTATTACGTTTGAAATAAAAAAAATTGTCAGATGAGACGGCAGAGCAAGCGTGGTCTATCCAGACTACACTAGCTGACAATGATGCCCTGCTTAGTTGTGTTTATTGACAACACCTAATAAGAATAAAAACACTAACTTAAATTCATGACTGATTCCTTCCCACAAGACCTCCTGAGGGTTAAGTGAAGGCTTTTAGCTAGCATTTGCTACATTTAACTTCTATCTTGTATCCTGCCGACAACGCCAATAATCTGTCGTGGCAAGTTTATCAAGACTACAGAAACACGTTGGAATAAACGCACAGAAAGTCTGCATGTATGGTCGTCAAATGATTTAATTCTTGAGCAACAACAAACAGAAAACAATCAAGGAAGTCTGTCGGGTTGTGGCTCTCGTCAGCAGACAGCAAACCAATAATATATAACATTTAACACCATGTGACAGTTTACAACCAATCACAATCCGCCAAATATAACTGCCTAGCCAGTGACAGGGCTCTCAGCCCAAAGAGTTAACTTATCAAACAAGAGAGGTCAGTCCGTCGCTGGAGTCCTGACGTCTGGAACAAACAGATTAAGAGCCGAAATAAGTTATCATAAGATATAAGTACTGGACAGCGTCAAGGTGAAACAGATATACGTAAATAATTAGTCCATGACAATATCCTTTTGCTACTTTTACTTTTTAGCTAGCTTTTTGCTGCTTTTAGCTTTTAGTTAGCTTTTTTTACTTTTATATTTTAGCTGTTTTTATAGCTTTAGCTTTTTCAGATTTATTAGCCCTTTGCTACGTTTACCTTTTAGCTAGTACTTAGCTATTTTTAGCTATCTTTTTCCTAAAAGAATGTGCACTTTCTCTAGCAGGACTTTGTTTTGTATTTCTCCTGGTCTGGCTTGCTTTGCTGCCAGAGATTTTAAAGATACTCTGAGGCCTGAGAGAAAAAAGGAAATAATTGCAGGTCGATGAGTGCCGTAGCCACTAGCAGKTAAATATAGAGTGTTTGAGTTAGGAAGTGACAGTGGCTCAGGTTTAATGTTCTAATAAACCAAACGTACCACTAAAAGACATGTAGAGTTTTATAAATGGAAGGACTTAAGCTGGACCTCCTGGCTGCAATTATAGGCATTCAGAGACAAAAATCATGGCTGCAATCTTGACCAACCTGAGGCTGAGTGTGTTTCAGAATAGCTACCAAAATGCTTCACTGGATTCTTTTTCTGTTTTTCTCAGTCATTATAAAATTATAGAATACCAGGATTAATGTGAAAGCAGAGTTAAAGCTAAAGATGCTGATCTTCTGAGCTACRAAATCACATTTTCATTTTAGGATTTATTTTAGGGGCAGGTAATGAGTGACTTTTAAGTTAATTATCTTAATCAAAGCTGAGCAAGTGCTGTAAAGACCTTTTTATTTTTGCTGCACCTCCCTCTCTATCTTTAAATCAACAGCTTAGTAAGGTGGTGTGTTACGATCTGAATCCTTCAACTGCTCCAGAAAACCTTTGATAGTCGTTCACCATCACACTTCTACAACACTTAAACATAAACTTAGACAGGGCAGCAAATCACAGCCTTCATTAGTGAAGAATTAAGGAAAATAAAGTAATGTATATCGCCCATCATCTTTCCTGCCAGAGTTTGAGTCTGAGATCATCTTATGATGAGAAATAACAGAGTTGTAGTAGTTTTAGTTAAAACCTGTAAATGATGTGCACAATCTCATGCAATGTCTCACGAACTGTGTTCGCACTGTGTTTGACTCCCAGCTGCTACCACATCAAATACAGTTCAATACAGTTAGGTCCATATACATTTGAACAGAGACAACATTTTTCTAATTTTGGTTTTAGACATTACCACAATGAATTTTAAACAAAACAATTCAGTTGAAGTTCAGACTTTCAGCTTTAATTCAGTGGGTTGAACAAAAAATGATTGCATCAAAATGTGTGGAACTAAAGCATCTTTTAAACACAATCCCTTCATTTCAGAGGCTCAAAAGTAATTGGACAGATTAAATAATTGTAAATAAAAGGTTTATTTCTAGTACTTGGTTGAAAAGCCTTTGTTGGCAATGACTGGCTGAACCCTTGAACTCATGGACATCACCAGATGTTGTGTTTCCTCCTTTTTAATGCTCTGCCAGGCCTTCACTGCAGAAGTTTGTTGTGGGCCTTTCTGTCTGAAGTTTAGTCTTTAACAAGTGAAATGCTCAATTGGGTTGYGATCAGATGACTGACTTGGCCATTCAAGAATATTCCACTTCTTTACTTTAATAAACTCCTGGGTTGCTTTGGCTTTATGTTTTGGGTCATTGTCTATCTGTAGGATGAAACAATCAGTTTGGCTGGATTTGTCTGGATCTGAGCACCAGTGGCACTGGGTCACTAGTGTTTATTGATGATGTGACACTGGACAGAAGCAGCCCAATGAATTCTGAGGTATTCAGAGCCAGACTGTGCAGCCATGCATGCCCAAGCCAMCACACTGCTCTGCTGTGTTTTACACATGATGTGGTGCTTTGGATCATGAGCTGTGCTACGCCTTCACCAGACTTTTCTCTTTCCATCATTCTGGTAGAGGTTGATCTTGGTTTCATCTGTCCAAAGAATGTTCTTCCAGAACTCTGCTGCTTTTTTAGATGTGTTTTTAARAAAGTCCAGTRTAGCTTTTTTATTCTTGAGTCTTATGAGTGTCTTGCAGCGTGCAGTGAACSCTCTGTATTRACTTTCATGCAGTCTTGTCTTTATGGTAGATTTGGACATTGATACTTCTACCTCCTGGAGAGTGTTGTTCACTTGGTTGGCTGTTGTGAAGGGGTTTCTCTTCACCATGGACATTATTCTGCCATCATCCACCACTGTTGTCTTCTGTGGGTGCCCAGGTCTTTTTGCATTGATGAGTTCACCAGTGCTTTCTTTCTTTCTCAGGCTGGACCAAACTGTAGATTTTGCCACTCCTAATATTGTAGCAATTTCTCAGATGTTTTTTTTTCTGTTTTTGCAGCTTAACTTCTAAGGTCGACGCCCGCTCTGGAGCGAGCAAAGACGTGACGCATTTAAAGGGCTACTGCAAAAAAAGTGGCAGCATACAGTGTTCATTTGAACTGGGTTGGACAGCACAGACTTCTAACTTTATAAAATTAATGTTTTTATATATTTTTTTATTTCCATCCATCCATCCATCCATTTTCTTCCGCCTATCCGGGGTCGGATCGCGGGGGCAGCAGCATCAGAAGGGAGGCCCAGACCTCCCTCTCCCCAGCCTTTTCTTCCAGCTCCTCCGGGGGAACTCCAAGGCGTTCCCAGGCCAGCCGAGAGACATAGTCCCTCCAGCGTGTCCTGGGTCTTCCTCGGGGCCTC
>NW_013952867.1:27315-30000 GCF_001266775.1 Austrofundulus limnaeus | reverse complement strand
GTCCATGAAAGTAATGAACAGAATCGGTGACAAAGGGCAGCCTTGGCGGAGTCCAACTCTCACCGGAAACGAGCCCGACTTACTGCCGGCAATGCGGCCCAGACTCTGACACCGGTCGTACAAGGACTTGACAGCCCGTATCAAATTATATTTTACAATATAATAATATATTGTATAATTATATTATACAGTATTTTTTATTTACTTCCAAATAAAAACAGATTTAATCAGATTTAATTCAACTGATTGAATTTGAGACATRTTTGCATTTTCTAAGGGGAGATGGTTGTAGTGGCCATTTTATTTTGGGTTGGCTCTGAAAGATAATTAGAGGTTCTTCAGGTTTAATGTGAGGAAGAGAAGAAAGAGAAGTTCTGGATGAAGTGATGAAGAGTATTTCCAGGAAGAGAGAGGTGATCAGAGCAGACCTGAATGGACATGTTGATGAAAGAAAATGAGCAGATGAGGAATGATAAAACCACACAGCTTAATCGTCTGCCCACAGAGTGTGGAGCACACAGATCTGACCAGATTAAAGTGAGACGACAACAAAGAAGGGGCTTATGATATGGTGAAAGTGGTTTCAACATAGCAGTATCCACTAGGGCTGTAGCGATACACTAATCTCACGATACGCTACGATATATGATATTCTGCTCACGATACGATATATATCACGATATTCAGCGAACGATACGATTCGATTTTCTGAATGATTTTAGAGGGACAGAGTGATTTTGATGACATTTTGTGACTGTTTCATAGACTTGGATTGAATTAATTGAACTGAAAACTGATTAAAAGCACCAACTACACAATACCTGACTCTGATTGGACAGAGACTTAGTTTACAGCTGGACAAATTAATCAAAGATGCGGTGATTTAAATAAAAAAAAAGATGCGGTGAGAAAATTAGTTTTCTTTAAGTGAAACAGTACAAACTGTAGCTTAGAAGCCTAAATAATATTTGGTTCCATCCAGGTAACTTTGGCAAATAAAGAGCAAATGTTCCCAAATCTGCAGGATTTGTTGTTTATGATGAGAGTAATTAAAACAGTTAAAGACTTGGAGGTAAATTATTTTGTTCCCATGTTACAGAGGGGGAACAGATTATTTTAACCAACTGAAATATTTGGTTCTTGTATCAGCAATAAAAAAAATATATAAATATGTGTTGGAAGACAGTGTTTGGTGGCTGACTGATAAATAGTGAGACTAAAGACAACATGAGAAAAGTTGGAAAAGGACTGATAAGGACTCATTATGTGATTTAAAAAAAGGCCAGGTTTTATTTATTTATTCATTTTAGAGGTTTTTTTTAACAGCAGCTGATGATTAAACTGAAAGTTACCTTGACAAGATTATGTGAGTCCTTTTACTGAGAAATTAATCAGAATCACTGTGAAAATGGTCTGATCTGCCTCTGGCTGCAGTGTAACCTCCAGACACAGGGGGAACAGATTTTCACAGGGGAACTGAGTTTCGCACAACACCCCCTAAGCTCGAGGTGCTAGACGCATGTCTGCCGTCCGTAACGTGACTGACTACAGTCAGAAAAAGAGCGCCCCGGACGAGACACTTCACTTTGTCTTAAAATACAAACATTCTGACTAATAAGGGACTGTTTGTAACCTTACCTCAGCTTAGAAGGCAGTGGGTCTTGACCTTTTCTGCTCAGATTCAGCTATCGGTGCATGATGCTAATGTTTACTCACAATGCTAATGCTACCGCTACTGTCTGGCTCCTCAGGAGTAGAGGAGCCAAATGGCTGACTCACTGCTGCCAACTAGTGGTCAGAGGCTAAACTAAAACATAAAAATGAACCGTTGGCAGGAAAGTTGACATTTTAAACCTTAATTAAAAATTGATACAGGGCTTTAGAGATTTGATACAGTATTGGGAAATGAAATATCGATATATATCAGTGTATCAATATTTCCCTACACCCCTAGTATCAGCGTAGCAGTGTCAACGTAACAGTTTCAGTGTAGCAGTATTGACTTAGCGGTTTTATCTGCTCTACCCCTTGAAGACAACTACCTACATTAATAATGTTAGCGCTCCACTAACACCCCCCACCAGACTGAGATGGTTTGGACATCAGAGGGCGTAGAGGACAGAGTGAGATGCAGGAAGATGACACTGAAGGAAGAGCCAAAAGAAGARGATGAAGTCGAAGACAATGAAGGCACTCCTATATTTCCCATACAGTCTGTAGTGAAACAGATCCTTGGGTCTGGTGTTTTGCAGTATTTGGCAGCAGCCTGGCTCCACAGTACTAACTCTACTGTGGTCTGACATGATTGTAGCGTTGCTTCAGTTAAACTGGTGCAGTTTTACTGGGAGAAGTGACTTGTTCACACCTGAGTGGCAGCTGACCGCTGAATACTGTTGACTCAAGATGGAAACTGTGTTACAGGATGCATTATAGTAGTTTGACGTGAAATGTACCACTCCTTCTTTAGATGGTTACCATAAAGCTTTTATCGTCTGCTTTAGTACCTGTATAAACAAAAATTGTAAGGCRACTTGAGCAGGAGCCTCTAACAAGCCAAAAAAAAAAAAATACATTTTTGATTGCAAAGAAAGAATCATTCCAAACTAAAATAATCCTGTGTAACCATAAAAAAGAAAAACAAACAGTACCATTGAAGAACAGCTTTACTGATGATAATAATAATAA
>NW_013952867.1:18642-27256 GCF_001266775.1 Austrofundulus limnaeus | reverse complement strand
TAATAATGCATTTTATTTATAAAGCGCCTTTCAGGACACCCAAGGACACTGTGCAATAGAAAAAAGTAAAATGAAAAAAGAACTGTAGATACATTTAATGATAAGGGTAGTGTGGGAGAAACAGAAATGTGGAGTACAGAACAGTCATATAATAAAATACAATAATGCAGACAAATTGAACAATAGGGTTGTGGGGGAGAAACATCGAAGTGAGGACAACAAAAACAGACATATTGAAAATCGGAGTTAACAGTTGTAGGCTAATCTGAAAAGATGTGTCTTCAGGCCAGTCTTAAACAGGGAGAGAGAGGTTGTATTGTGTAATCCATGGGGTAGTGAGTTCCAGAGCGGCTGAAAGCTCTGCTCCCCATGGTGCTGAGGCAGGCAGGGGGTGCTGAGAGTTGGAGGGAGGAGGCAGATCTTAGAGAGCGGGAGGGTGTGGAGATGTTCAGGAGGTTAGACAGGTAAGGAGGGGAAAGATAGTGGATAGCTTTGAAGGTGTGTAGGAGAATTTTAAAGATGATGCAGGATTTAACTGGGAGCCAGRGGAGCTGTTGTAGGACTGGAGTGATGTGGGCAGAGGATAAAGTTTGAGTGATTACGCAGGCTGCTGAGTTCTGAACCATCTGTAGTTTGTGAAGGCATTTACTGGGGAGGCCAAACAGTAGGGAGTTGCAGTAGTCGATCCTGGATGTTACTAGGCTGTGTACAAGGATGGCAGTGGAGCGTGGAGTGAGTGAAGGACGGAGACGGTTAATGTTGTGAAGATGAAAGTAGGCCGATAGAGTCACGTTGTTAATGTGGGATGTGAAAGAGAGTGTGGTGTCAAGGATGACTCCTAGGTTGACCTGAGGCGAGAGGGAAAGAACAGAGTTGTTAAAAGTGAAGAGAAGATGCTGGGATTTGGAAATGGAGTTTTGTTTTGTCCCAACAAGGAGGAGTTCAGTTTTGTTATGGTTTAGTTGGAGGAAATTGTTAGAGAACCAGTTGTTGAGCTCACTGAGGCAGTCGGTAAGAGTGGAGGATGAGAAGGTGGAGTTCGGTTTTGATGAAATGTAGAGTTGAGTGTCGTCAGCATAAGAGTGGAAATGGATACCAAATTTATGGAAGATGTGGCCAAGCGGGAGCAGATTGATTAAGAAAAGTAGAGGCCCGAGTACAGAACCTTGGGGAACACCGGTGGAGATGGGGGAAGACTGGGAGCGGAAGGACTTGAGCTGTATGAACTGATGGAATTGTTCCGTCTGGTTTTTAACATGCTATGATCTAATCACTCATTAAAAAGCAGAATCTTGATAAATCAATATTAAATAATTACAGACCATCATCTAAGCTGTCATCTCTTTCTAAACAACGTTCTGCCTAATTTCCAGTCAGGTTTATGGTCCTGTTACAGTACTGAACCTGCTCTGTTAATAATCTTTAGTGAGCTTTAGACAGGGCCAAATGTGCTCAGTGTTTGACCATTCTGTTTATGTTTTAATCTTAGGAGATTAAACTGTTATTTAGGTCTTTCAATGGTTCACTTCAGTACCATTTTCCAAGGAGAGCGCCTCAACAGAACTGAGCACCCTGTCTATCAACCAACCCGAACAGCAGCAGGATAAGTGGCTGTGACCTGACACTGCTAGTGCTGCTGCTTCTCTTTTTCTACATTATGTCACATTAAACTGCTGTTGACTTGGAGATGTGTCAGCATAAATACATGAACATATTTAGAAAAATGTCATACCTCTGTGGACAGGGCCTTAATCAAGCGTACCACCTTGACTTAAGTATTTAAAACACATCTTACCCATTAKATGCATTTTGTTGTGTACTTGGGGCTTGGAGTGCAGAAAAGATGAATTTAGTCTCTCGGTGCTGCAAAGATATCTTTATATTCTGTTTAGGTCGTATTTTTCAGTCCATTTAGTTTTCTTTATTCCCTGTTATTGAACAATAATGTCACAGTATTTGCTGTAAGGTCATGAACCTCAGGCTTACCAATTTTGTGAATCTGTGGTTCTGCAGAGTGGTGTTCTTCATTGTTTTTAAAATGACAGCCTCAAAATGAGTTGATCTGTGATACACCTCAGAAAAGGGGTGAAAGAGGGGCTTGTGGAGTTACAATAAGGAGGATTTCAGACCTGTTTTGCAGTTCCACTTTATGTAGGACCCAACTGAAGGATTTAAATGTGAAAATGAAGGATTTGAAAGCTTTATATGTCTACTTTAAGACATTGATTTTCTTTGGCTTTRAAGTTCAATAAATTGCTTGGATTATTAATATTTTTGCGTTTTAACTTGCTTTATATTCTGTATCAGGGCTATTCAGCTAAACTGCTCAGAGTTACTGAAAACTGCTCATTAAGCAATGAAAAAGTCTAATGTATTTTTTTATGATTTAAAATCTAATTTAAAATAAATTAGACAAAAAAGAATCTATTATTTTTTATGGCTTATAATCTATTTTTATATTAAATTAAATCCCTGGCAGGCAGATTTTGTTGGATTTCTCATTATTCTAAAAAGGAAAAAAGTATATATGTAACTAAAGTTATAGCTTGTTTATTATTTTATTTTCATGAAATCATCAGCAGGCACTGGAGTGGGTTAAAAGTGATGCAGACCACCGGATGAATAGCCCTGTTCTATGTTCTATTTGTGATTTAATATTTTTCTGTTCATGTCTGCCATTGTACTGTTTTGTGTTGTCATTGTGCAGCATATTGGTCATRTCTGGTTGTTTTAAATGRGCTCTATGAATAAAGTTGAGCTGTTTTGTATTTAGTATTTGATTGAACCTGCTGTGCCTCGTGTTGGGACTGTTGCATCAGAAGTTCARAGTTATCACAGTCTGTTTCCCCTCGTTGCATTCCAGCCGTCCTCAGTGTCTCTGGGATGCTCTGCAGGTTGAGCTTGCTGCCAACTCAGTGCAGAGGCGGTGTTAGTGGTGAGGAGAGGTGTTAGGGGCCAAACCCACGTCTTAAACGGCTCCTTGTATTATGTGTGTGTTATTGTGGAAGTGTTTACCAAATTATGCAGGGCTCAGAATAATTACGGTGCACACAGACAAAAATAAAAAGAGRGACGGCAGCTGGCAGGTCTTGAAGATATCTCAGGCAACAGCATTTTAAGAGTTCTGTTTTTTTTTTTAAATTAATTTAAAAATATTACATAGCATGTCACATGAACCAAAACAGTAGCAACAAATATTTATTTTGAATAATTTTCAGTTTTCTACACTTGACAAGTCATCAGATAATGTTCATTATTGAAAGCCTACAGATMGTTCTAATGTGGTTTTATTCAGAAGGACATAAATATGGCTTTGTTTGGGGAAGTACAGTTTTAATGTCCAGACTGGATGATGGGGGAAGGAGGACCCGAATACAGACACGGTCCATCGCTCACAGGGAGGTAGGCTGACAGAAAAACTATTCTTACTACAGAACAAAACATCAACCTGTTGTCCTCCATAGATCATAAAAMCTAAAAATAACAAGAAAACAGTTTGGTGACAGCGAGGCTAGACATGAGGGAAAATCATAAACATATTTTGTCTGTAGACAGAAGGACTAAAAACACTAGAACATGAGAAATAAACCAAGGAAAAGAYATCTGTTCCATCATACTGAGTGCAGAGGTTCCACAGGGATGTGTACTCAGTCCAGTTRTTTATTCCCGACTTCACTGACACAGGATGGTTTTATTAAATTCAGCACAAACCAACTCAATAAATCTGCTGAATTTATTTAGCAGTAGACACTGGTGAAGCTCAGCTGAGGAGAACTACAACCCAGGAGAACTTCCCTTCTCTCACCGTCTTGGTCCAGCAGCAGTGTGACAGACAGAGTAACAGTGGTTAAGAAAGTCAACAATGTCTCAGTTTTCTGTTTTTAAATAATGCCTGGCATTSCTTGATGGAATCACTCACTCTTTCYTGRACAAGTTTTTAAACWTTAGAGAAATGACATAGATTTAGCTTTTTTATCAAGTAAAAATAACATTAAGCTTAATCTGATATACTGTATAATCCTACATGATCTGTTAGTGTTTGATGTATTGTGTTGTAAATGGTTCTCTSCTACTAACACACCAAATTTTAGCTTCATGTGTAAAATTTACTGTGTGTTAGTTGCTTTTATATAGGCTAAGGTAGTTAGCTGTGGCGGCTATGCTAAGTTGTGTTGAATCTAAAGGTAAACTTGTTGTCTGTGTTCACCTGGTAATAACTTTCAAGAAGTTTTGTTAAATTTGTCCAGTCAATTATAATGTATTTTGCTAACAGAAAAACAGAAATAACACATTGTGCTGAGCTCATCACATGCATGGGATCAGTTCCAGTTGCCAACAAACCAAACTTTAACTGGGTTTGTGTCAAACTGGCAGTGTTATAGTTGTTCTTGTTGTTTTCTAATGTCAGCTGGCTCCAACAACCTTGAGATGTGCTGAGTCCAAAAGAACATGCAGCAAGGGTTCACAGGCTCAAAGATGTTTAACTTTTTATTTTATAAAGTTGAAAATATTAGACAGAAAACTGTTTTATATCAGCAGCATGCTCCTCGTTAATTAGATTACAGTTAAATAAAAAATGAGGGTTGTGGAGTATTTTTTCCAGCAATGACTGTAGAAGGTTTTTTTTTATTTGACTACAGGGAGGCAGCAGACACCTGCACAGGTCACTCGCTGTCATCTGAGTCATCTCTTTGTTAAATGTTTTAATGGAGTGAAGCCTTTCTTCGCCCGTTGGATGTTTATTTACTTCCTGTTACCGCGGCGGTTGTGGTTTTTATTGCACTGGTGATGAAAAGTTTAGCAGTTCTGCTGGTTTGTGTTGTAAAGGCTCTTGATCAGGGTGGATTTCCCTCACCAGGCTGCTCACGTTTGTTGTTTTTGTCGGTTAAGGTTTTATTTTAGGTGCTGGCCTGGGAAGAATCTCTGGGAACTATTCTTAGCGCAGTGGAGAGAATGTGTTAGGAAGTTCAGAAGTACTTGTTTTGTTTTGTTTTCTCAGCAAAAATGAACAAAGAGAAAGCCATAAATAARGTTTATCTGATCAGCAGTTTAATGTCCACCACAGCTGATGAATAGATAGTACAATGAACATACAGTATAATACCCATTATCAAAGTGAAAACATACATTAAAAACATGCAGTGTAGAAAATTAGCTGAGTAATGTTTTCCTTTTTATTCAAGGTTCTGAATTACATCTGGATTTAAAACCAAAGTTCCAGCCTGTTTCATTARTATGCTTGGAAATATTTTAAATAGTTTAATTTGGTTACAATCAGTCAAACTGCGGTAAAACCATGACAGCACTGYCTGTAAAGACAGTGAGTTTATGGAACAATATTTAAATATCTGGCAGCTCAAACTGCTGAGATGAGACACAGAAAGACAGTCTGAGGGTTTGTGTTCTTCCAGAAACTGTCAGCGGTCTAACTATAATCTGAAGGATCACGACACCAGCACCTTTAATTTGTTGGTGACGGCGGAAAAAAACCTGTCTTTTAACAGGAAGAAACATCTTACAGAACCAGAACCAGGATGGGTGGCCATCTGCCTCGACCGGCTGGGTTTGACAGGACAGGAAAGAGACAGACAAACACAGAACGACTGGTCCAGAGGAAGAAAAACATGTTAATGACAAATAATTACATCTATAAACATGAAGAGGAAAGACAACAGCAGAGTGAGGAAATCCTGTCAGTTTGTCCTCCAGCAGTCTAAGTCTATAGCAGCAGAACTAAGGAGTAACTCAGGAAACCAATCCTAACCATAGGTTTTATCAAAAACGAAAGTAATCAGTCTAGTCTTTAAAGTAGGAACGTGGAAAGAAACTGGAAGTTGGTTCCACAAGAGAGGAGCTTTATAACTGAAAGCTCTGCCTCCCATTCTACTTTTAGAAACTCCAGGAACCACAAGTAAACCTGCAGTCTGAGAGTGAAGTGCTCTGTTAGGAAAGMATGGAACAATAAGATGTTTAATATAAGATGGAGCTTGGTTGTTGAGAGCTTTGTATGTTAGAAAATGTTAAATTCTATTCTGAATTTGACAGGGAGCCAGTGGACTTGTGGGTGTCAACTCCTCAAGAGACTGGCAGATCTTCTAAATGTTGTGAAAAAACCTTCTCTCTGTAGAACGATGGACTACAAATAGTTTGGAAATGATCTTTGACCTATCCCAGATTGAACAGCAACAATCTCAATATCATTTTAAGATCCAGTGTTTCCCCTAGGAAATTGGTCTTGGAGTATGGGGGMGCTACTTGTTTTATGAAAACATAAATTTACGTGACTCACCTTCAATTATGGTAATGAATTTACATATACATGAATATTTAATTGCCTAACTACATCCTAAAGTTAAGGACTCCTCATGATAATTATTAATAATAATTTATCGTAGCAAATTATTATTGATAATAAATGATCAGAACTGTGTGCAGCAGATGATCTGAGTCCAGAGTTCTCAACCTTCTGGACTGGAGTCTGTGTGACTRTAGGTGTGACAGAGTGTGGATGGTTGATTGTCTGTTTTGTGTCCCTGATGGAGACTMGAGACCTGTCCAGGTGTCCCCTGCCTTCACCCAAAGGCAGCGAGGACAGGTTCAATCAATCATGTCATTAACACCTCTAGTAATATATTTACTGAGAAAAATGGTGACGTGTTCAATACTTATTTTACCTGCTGTATATAGCCTTTTGTCAAACTAAATCATCCTTATTTCTGGTAATAAAAAATGAAATGATGTGTGCATTTAAACAATAGACTTCTTCCTTACTTCACAGTAATAAATCACCCACTGCAGTGGAACAATCCACGTGAGCGGAGCTGAACACGCTTCAGCATTTGTTGGTGCATTGGCTCATGATGGCTACTACAAAAAACTTCCAAAGTGCGGGAGTATTTTGAAAAAGATAAAGCGGAGGTCCACTGGAATGGTGGCAGAAAAACGAGGAGAGATATCCGAAATTGTCTAGAGCTGCTAGGAGATTTCACAGCATCCCCTCCACCTCCACGCCATCCGAGAGGATATTTTCTAAGGCGGGTTTCATCGTAAATAAAGCGAGGAGCGCACTTTCAGACCAACATGAACAAGTTGGTTTTTCTGGCACACAACTTAAGAAAAATCACAGGAGCAGTGGAACATGGGCTTTTCGTATGTTATGAAAGTGTTTTTCTTTTTGCAAATCTTGTCTAATTTTGGGACATTGTAAGCTGGAGGCTGCACGCGTGCCTCTCAGAAAGTATTTTATTTGTTTTTTAAGCCCCTTTACTTGACCCTTACTTTAATTTTATAAATTTTTCGTTGTTGGCTAATTGTTTTTATATTTTCAGTCAGGCATATTTTTTTAAAGATATTTTTGACATTTTGCAGTGTCTGTTGGCTGTTTAGTTTAGCCAACTCATATCTCGACTGAGAAATATTTTAAAGCCACGTTTTMACAAATTGTTGTTTTAAAAACACTTTTATTCTTGTTATGTGTACTTTTCTGATGTTCAATGTGCGCAGTGACGGTGACATGTTTGTTAACGTTATATTTTGTTTCAGTGAATAAATAAAGCAAACCTACCATGTTTATTTATCTGAGTGAGTTAGGTTTTTCCTTTGAAACAGAAAAAAAGTCGCAAATGGCTCACACTCGTGCGTAATGTGCGCATTCCATGAGCTGCGCGGACTCCCCGTTTTCCGCGGATGTTTGACACTTCGTACTCGAGCGTACTGACCGCCTGACAAATTCTTTAATTTCTCGCAATTTCAGTCATGATGTCAAGGACGAGGAGGAAGACATAGTATGCATTTTAGCATTAAACAACAAAAGAAAAAGAAAATAACTATCTTACCCAGGATCTGAGCTATTTCCTCCCACAAATTTGTTGTGTCAAGGACTGACAAAATAACCCAGGGCACAGGCAGGTTTCAAAAATCAAAAAAGCACAAGGCCTTTAATGAAAAACTCAAAGAGGCTGATAATACAGCAAAAACTCACTTGACTTGGAAGTAGACGAAGAACATGAAGCAGGACACGACCAGGTAGACAGAACACAACACAATGATCCGACACAAGACTGAGACAGGACAGGGTTTAAATACACAGAAAACTAATGACTAAACAGAAAACACCTGAGGAGAAACACAAGGGTGACAATCAGACTGAGAAGGAGCAGCTGGGCAAGGACACATTGGGGAACATAGAAAACACTAGGAAAACTAAGGAGAATAAATACAGATATGACAGTACCCCCCTCTTAACGACGGCTCCCGACGTCAAAAAGGGAGAGGCACAGGACATGAACACCAACACGAGACAGGGGAACTTGGGACAAAAAAAACAGAAGTCCAGGGGGACGACCAGAAAACTGTCCAGCGAGTGCCCCCGCAACCGCACGAGGCACAGCAGGACGCTTAGCAGAAACAATATCACAGGAGGAGGCGGGCGCAGACGAGGGGCCAAGGGAGGAGGCGGGAGCAGACGAGGAGCCAAGGGAGGAGGCGGGAGCAGACGAGGAGCCAAGGGAGGAGGCGGGAGCAGACGAGGAGCCAAGGGAGGAGGCGGGAGCAGACATGGAGCCCAGGGAGGAGGCGGGAGCAGACATGGAGCCAAGGGAGGAGGCGGGAGCAG
>NW_013952867.1:12470-17501 GCF_001266775.1 Austrofundulus limnaeus | reverse complement strand
ATGTTAATCTGAACCAGTTTAGTGTTGTTTGTAAATATATTTGACAATTTTTTTAGGAATGAACACGTTTGTAATGTTTGTTCAAAATAAACCTGTTTCTTATGATTTCTGTAACATGTTTTGAATAAAATATTATCAGTAAAAACCTCAAATCATGTCCTTTCTAAGAATTAGAACTCTCCTGTAGATATAAAGGATAACATTTAGAAAATGCAATTATGCAACTATCAAAAAAACTTCCTCTCAGTCACTGAAAATAAGTTATTTACCACATTTTAAAGACTGATTATTATCTGGGCCCTTAAGGGTTAATGTTCTAGAACGGGACTGTCTGTCTGACCTGCAGGTGTGAGACAGAGGAGAGAGGAGTTCCATGTTTGAGTCCAGCAGGACCTGTACAGCAGCTGATTCTGTCTGGATTTGAGTTTACAAACTACTCTGGTTACTTCTCTCAAAGATGAGGGACATTACAGCTGCTCTGCTGATCAGTGATATTTATAGAACATGAACAGACTCGCAGGAACCTGGTCGCACGCGGGYTCCATTTTGGTGATTCTAAATTATTGATAAGGTAACAATGCTGTGGCTTCACCTGTCACATTTTATTTTAAAGAAAGAAAAAGTAGCTTGCAAAGCTGTCGTATCGGTGCTACGTGATTAAAAGCAGAGTTTTCATCGCGCGCACATACACGTCTTTCTATCTTTGTGAGGACCACACTCAGCGCTCAGCCTCGCTCTGCGCCGTCTTTTTTCCCCAAGTTTGGRGAGAGGTGGATATGGAGGGACGCAAAAAATAGCTCTGAACTTGATCTGGACTTATTTAAATAAAAATGACTACGTGCCGTGAAATTCTTAGAGGGGCGGGCCGTCTCGTTGGCGGGGGGTGGGGGGGTCCCCCTGTATAATGGTAGGGGAAACACTGAGATCAGTTAAGATCATGGTGGCGGCAGGGTTATGGTACGGGCAGGCGTATGTCATGGACAACGAACACAGGTACATTATATCGATGACATTTTGAATGCACAGAGATACCATGACGAAATCCTGAGGCTCATTATTGTGCAATTCATCCACGACCATCACCTCATGTTGCAGCCAGATAATTCATGTTTGTTTGTTTTGTGAACACTATTTGAGAGAAATTGTTATTTTGTGTATTTAGAAAATGTTTTAGATCTTTGAATTCAGCTCATGAAAAATGGGAGCAAAAACAAAAGTGTTTATATTTTTGTTCATTGTAATATTTTCCAATTCAGTATTGATTCAGAAAATCCTCTGACTTGATTTGATCCCGTGGCCAGTTTGTGCTTTGTTCGGAAATGATCCAGAAACACTGGCCGGTTGGTGATAATTGTGGGACACATCACATTGGTCAAAACAACTTTAGGAGCAGAGAAAAAATGAATACATGTAAACTRTAGCTAAAGTGGCTGAAAAATGAGGAAACGGCAGCCTGGCTGCAGCCAGGACATTCGAGGAGGTAGGGAAATATTGGAGACATTTTAGAGTCATTTTGGAGACATTCTGGAGTCTTTTTGGAGACATTCTGGAGTATTAATGGAGACATTCTGGAGTATTTTTGGAGACATTCTGGAGTTTTGTGGGAGACATTTWGGAGACATTTTGGAGTTATTTTGGAGACATTCTGGAGTTTTTGGGAGACATTTTGGAGACATACTAGAGTTTTTTTGGGAGACATTTTGAAGACATTCTGGAGTCTTTTTGGAGACATTCAGGAGTTCTTTTGGAGACATTCTGGAGTTTTTTGGAGACATTCTGGAGTTTTTTGGAGACATTCTGGAGTCTTCAGGGCATTTTGGAGTCTTTTTAGACACATTTTGGAAATATTTTAGCAACATTATGGAGTCTTTGGAAACATTCTGTAGTCTTTATGGAGACATTCTGGAGTTTTTTTTTTTTTGGAAATATTCTGGAGTCTATTTGGAAACATTCTGGAATCATTATGGAGATATTCTGGAGTCTTTAGAGACATTTTGGAGAGTCTTTTTAGAGACATTTTAGCAACGTTCTGGAGTCATTCTGGGGTCATTATGGAGACATTCTGGAGTCTTTTTGGAGACATTCTGGAGTCCTTGGAGACATTTTTGAAAAGTCTTTTAGAGACATTTTAGCAACTTTCTTGAGTTATTTTAGAGACATTCTGGAGTCATTTTAGAGACATTCTCTAGTTTTTTGGAGACATTCTGGGTCTTTTTGAGGACATTCTGGATTTTTTTAGATWTATTTTGAAGATGTTCTGGAGTCTTTTTGGAAACATTTTGGAGTCTTTTTTGAGACATTTTGGAGACATGGAATCTTTTTGGGGACATTCTGGAGTCTTTTTTGGAGACATTTTGGAGAAATTATGGAATCTTTTTGGAGACATTTTGGAGACATTCTGGAGTCTTTTTGGAGACATTTTGGAGACATTCTGGAGTTCTTCTGGAGACACTCTGGAGACATTCAGGAATTATTCTGGAGATTCTAGTTAGGGTCATGAATAAGAGCTGTCCTGTTCTGGTATAAAGGGTTTAGAAGTATAATGGTCATGTGACCTCATTTCTTCACTACAAAATTGATTCTAGCAGCTCATTAAAGCCCAGTTCTCATCTAAGATCAAAGCAAATTTTTTAGGTAATGACTTTAGGTATGTGAATAATTCACATTTTATTTTCTGCAGAATTGAAGGAGTAATAGTAAATACTAAAAAAGTAAAAGGGGCTGGTTGTTTTTGTTTTTTGTTTTACAAGCCACAGCATTTCCATGTTGGCTAACTGTAAGCTCATGACTCAGCTGTTAGTTTAAAGGTGGAAGCATTGGAGTTAAGAGCTGCACAGTGAAATATGGGACAACCTTGGTTAAAGGACATGAGCTCTGGTTTTTATGGTAATCCAGAAAATCCAAAATAGGACTGCTGTTAAGGCAATAGTTACATTTCAAACATGGCATTAAGTTGCAAAGGCACCAAAATACTCCCATCCAATCCACCACGTCTGCGACCACTCGCTCACCTCAACGCCCTCTGCTAAATTCACTGCTGAGGTTGTGGACGTCCTCACAGAGGAACCGTGTGGAGCTCTGAAGGCCTCAGGGTGGACAGACTCTTTCATGCTTACAGACTGTGCAGTTTCTGCAGATGGACAACATAAATCTCTGTTTTCAAGTCACCAATCAGCACRCTGTTMTGAAGCTTTATTTTGAAACCAGTAGCTCGATCAGTTTGTGGCTGATTCAGCAGTACATAAACCTCCCGTTGTCTGTTTAAACGTGTACATGTACGTTGACTTAGCAACTGTATCCATGTTTTTACTGCCTTATAAAGATGAGAATAGAAGATGAAGTCATCCATGTCACACACCACTGGGCTAAATAAGTCTGCAAAGTGGCAAGTGGAGTTAATTTGATGTCTTTGTTTAGAGTATAAATGTGTCCACATCACAGACTTGGAACACAATAAACAGTGTATGAGGAAGAGGAGGATTTGAAATCTTTCATTAAAGCACAGTCTAACTGTACTGCCATGTGTTCTCTTTTACAGTCTGTTCTGTTATAAACTCATGAATTCATTTAGCTCTTTATTAATTTATGCCATAAATTTGTCAACTTGTGTTTAGACCTGCAGATTCTTAGGTCGTATTTACACCTGATAGTCTGGTAGACTTGGTTCAATTGGGGACCAAAACTGAAAGATTTTACATTTTCATTTCATTAACTAAACCCAGTAAACAACCCGTTACCCACCTCGCCTGTCTGCTTATCTATGTGCTACACKAAGAACCACTGAAGGAAACAACATGAAAACGTTAGAAGAAGACGTCCAGTGGTCCAGTTTGTCGAGGAGGATCCAGGAAACTGGTTTAYTTTCACTCATAGCAGGTCTCTACAAACCTGTTGTTCTTTTAATCTTTGATATAAACTTTAAATCTTTTTTTKTGATTTTATTTTTTGTCCTTGTTTCTCCATCACACATGATGTAGTAGAAGCACTTTGTACAGCAGTAAAAATGTGGTGTCCGTCATCGTCARGCCGATGAAACAAATCACAGAATCAAAGATTTTTGCCTCCAGGATCTTATTTTTTTGGAATGGATTTGCTGGCGTTCCTGAATGAAAAGTCCCACACCTTTATGCTTTTAGTAGTAAAACGTACAGTTTCAGCAGCTTCTCACGTCAAAGCTTCAGATCAGACGGAGAGGAGTTGAACCTTCAGACCAACATGAAGCTCAGTCTAATGCAACACTGCAAGAAAAAAATTCACAGCTTTATTTGAGAGTGAGTACATTAGAAAATAACAATAAATAAAATGTAGTTTCTTCATGTCCAGACCAGTGAGACGTGCTGTGAAAGCTTTGAAATGTATGTTAGCTGCATGGTTTACACACAATGTAATTATTGCATGTTTGTTTACATATGTGTTCCGGATGGACAGCATTTCCCTTCATTTCTCCTTTCTGTCTGAAACTAAAGAGGCTCATGTAAACAGCAGAAATACACAAGTCAGATATAAGTACCAGTTTCTGTCTGCTTATCTATGTGCATGTTTAAATGCTGTCTTTGTGTGTGAGTCGCTGTTATTCTCTAACAATGATGTGTTAAACTGTGAGTCAGGGTGGAGATGTACACAGTTCTGTTTGACTTGCTAAACAATGTTGGAGCGCTGCATCTGCTTTGATCTGACCTCTGATTCCTTTGTAGATAAGCTGAACTTGTTTTGCGTGAAACAATAACAGTTAAAGCACTTTCTGTAGACGAACAAACATCACATTCCTGACGAAGCAGTCGCTTAACTTTAATCAACTTTCCCTCGGAGCGTGAGGATGACCTCACTGAAAGCTACATTTACTTATATGGTTGGATATTAACACACTCAGCTCCCAGACTGAGGTGTGGAAATTAACTGAATCTCCACAAGTTCAGTGGTTCAAAGGTCATGCGACTGTTTTAGTGTTTACATCGTCAGATCAGAAGGATAACAGAGGACACCCTACACCCTAAAGGCTGCAACATAAGGTTCTTTCTCACGATTCTGAAC
>NW_013952867.1:7187-12316 GCF_001266775.1 Austrofundulus limnaeus | reverse complement strand
GAAAAGCAGCAGCAAATCCTTTAGTCTGTCCGTCCATTTTCTCCCGCTTATCCGGGATCGGGTCGCGGGTGCAGCAGCCTAAGCAGAGAGACCCAGACTTCCCTCTCTCCAGCCACTTGGACCAGCTCCTCTGGGGGAATCCTAAGGTGTTCCCAGGCCAGCTGAGAAACATAGTCCCTCCAGCGTGTCCTGGGTCTTCCTCTGGGTCTCCTCCCAGTGGGACGTGTCCAGAACACCTCACCAGGGAGGAGTTCAGGAGGCATCCTAACCAGATGAACCACCTCAACTGGCTCCTCTGGACGTGGAGGAGCAGCGGCTCTACTCTGAGTCCCTCCTGGATGACTGAGCTTCTCACCCTATCTCTAAGGGAGAGCCRAGACACCCTGCAGAGGAAACTCATTTTGGCCGCATGTATCCACGATCTTGTTTTTTCGGTCACTACACAAAGCTCGTGACCATAGATGAGGGTAGGAACGTAGACGACTGGTAAATCACCACGACAGACCGGTACAATGCCCGCATCACTGCAGATGCAGCACCAATCCGCCTATCGATCTTCTGCTCCATTCTTCCCTCATTCATGAATAAGACCCCGAGATAATTAAACTCCTTCACTTGGGGCAGGACCTCCTCCCCAACACAGAGAAGGCACCTTACCCTTTTATGGCTCAAGGCCATAGTCTCGGATTTGGAGGCACTGATCCTCATCCTGAACGCTTCACACATGGCTGTGAAACACTCCAGTGAGAGCTGGAGATCACAATCTGATGAAGCCAATAGGACCACATCATCCACAAAAAGCAGAGATGTTTTCCTAGGCTCACCAAAACGGATCCCCTCAACACCTTGGCTGTGCCCAGAAATTCTGTCCATAAAAGTTATAAAAAATAGTTAATTTTAATTTTATTGCTTTAATAACTGTGATCGACTTACGACCTGTCCAGGGTGGGTATAGATAACAGATGGATGGATGGATGGATGGATGTGTCAGGGTGAGGTGCAGGAATGAACCCAAGTCCAGACGGAGGCGCAGAGTTTCCAAAAAAAAAGATGTTTATTAAAAAAAAAAAAGGGCTGACATGGTAGCAAAAACTCAAAGAAAACGACCAGGAGACAACAAGGGAACCATAACAGTTGGACTAAACCAATGAACCAGTGAGGATATGGAGGACATGACCAGAATATATACAAACAGAAGGAAAGAGGATGATGAGCAACCGCTGAGGTTGGCAGATTACTAAACAACTAACAGGTGAGTATAATTAACTAGGAAAACTGACAGGAAAACAGACTGAGGAGAGATGAGAAGTAATGGCACAAGGAGGACACGAGGGAAACAACAGACAAGACACAGACCCCTAGAGTACCCCACCTCTATGGATTGTCACCTGACGATATGAGACAGACATGGGAGGGAGGTGGGGGTACACCACAACAGGATGGCAGGCAAGAAATAAAGACAACAGGGACACGGGACACGAAAACAGATGAGACACAAAGAAAATCAAAAAACAAAAACCAACAGGGAACCCCTGGGAGAAAAACAAAAACAGTCGAAGATGGCCCTAGGCGCATCCAACAGGGGGCAGCAGTTCTGGTGGGTGGTCCGGGGCCCAGCTGTGGTAAAGAAGGAGCTCAGGAGGACAGCCCGAGAAACAGCCATGGCAAAGAGAGAGTTCAGGAGGTCAGCCGTGGGCCTGGCCACAGCAGAGGAGGAGCTCAGGAGGTTGGCCTTGGGCCTGGCCACAGAAGAGGTCTGGAGGTCAGCCCAGGACCTGGCCGCAGCGGAGACGGCYCTTTGGYGGGCGACCCGGGGCCCAGCTGCAATGAGGATGGAACTCTGCATACACAGGAAACTCAAGGGACAGGGGTACCGGCTCTAGAGGCTCTGGGGGTACTGGCTCTGGAGGCTCTGGGGGTACTGGCTTTGGAGACTCTGGGCGTACCACCTCTGGAGACTCTGGGGCTGCAGCAGGTGATGAGAGCTCACTGGGGGCTGCAGCATGCGATGAAAGCCCAGAGGCTGCAGCTGGCAGCAAAGAGAGCACGAAAGCTGAAGTTGGCGGCGAAGAGAACTCGGCTGCAGCAGGAGATGGGAGTTCAGCTGCAGCAGATGGCGGTGGGAACACTTCCCCTCCCCTTAGAATGCCCACACAGGAGGTGGAGGTGTTGACCTTTGCTGGAGCACAGGAAGTGGTGGAGGCGTCTACCTTCGCCAAAGCGCAGGAAGCGATGGAGGCGTTGACCCTCAATGGAGTGTAGGAAGCTGTGGAGGTGTCGACTCTCTGGATGGTGCTGGAAGCACAGGAGGTGGAGACGTCGACCCTCTGGATGGTGCTGGGAGCACAGGAGGTGGAGATGTCGACCCTCTCGATGGCACTGGGAGCACAGGAGGTGGAGACGTCGACCCTCTGGATGGTGCTGGGAGCGCAGGAGGTGGAGGAAGACCCAGTGGCTTCATGGAGCAGGTCCCAGGCGGCTTGTCGGAACAGGGACCAGAAGGCTCAGGTGATTTACAGAAGGGAGGTGTGTTAGAGAGTAATGGCACAAGTAAAGTCGAAAAAGAGTGAACTCTGGTCCGCCTGAAAACCTAGGTCCCGGTTCAATTGAAGTGAACTCTGGTGTGGTTCGATTGCATGTGTGATCACCAAAAGGACCAGAGACTGCTCCAAAAGCAGGAAGCAGACTATAACGCAGGACATTCTGAGTAATAATAGAAAAAAAGTTACTCATCTTGTAAATACCTTGCTCTATGTCTGTATAAGGTGAACATCACAGCTGTGAAGTTGGACACGCTCCTACTCAGTGATCACCGCCTCATGCAAAACTGTCTCAGCCACCTTGTGTAAAAAACAAAATTCTCCATGTTTCCTCCTCGTCTTCCACTCATACTGAGCTCTTTGTTGAAAAATTTTGTTTGGCATAATTGCCAAAAACAAAAAATAAATCCTACACCCACTAAAATCTGACGTTACTCCATGTTTGTTTACATTATGTGAAGACGGAAGTTGTGCTCACTGTCTTCTTCTGAGGTTTTTCTGTTGATTATTTCAGTGGTTCTTGGACGAGAGGGGAACAGGTTGTTCACAGGGTTTAGTTCATTTGATAAAGTGCAGTATGAATGCGAACCGCACCGACCGAAAATGTAAATGAATCAAACCGAGGCTACCAGACTATTAGGTGTGAATACAACTTCAATGTTTTCTAACAACAGCCCCAAAACCTTAAAGCAAAACAAGAACAGGTGAGAGTGGTAGGGCCAGCTGACAGGAACTGCAGTCAAAAAGAAAGAAAACACAGGTAGATATTAAACTATTCTTGAGAATATTCTAAATGTATTGTTCATTTAGCTCAGAGTTTTACTGAATTGTTTTTTTAGAATTATAAATAAAAAACTAATTTGTCATGTCATTGAGATGTGTTTTCCCAACAGAAGTGAACAGATGRATCAGAGCTGAGAACATGCAGTCAAATCATCAATCCAGATTTAAAACACATTGATAAAACCAAATGTGAACAGACCCTGAGAGACCTGGTCCCCATCAGGGCCTGTTCGTCCTGGTTGTAAGTACTGTAGTTGTGTGTGGAGCCGTCAGATCCGTGATGTTTCTGTGCTGTGTGTCAGAAACCCTCCTGTCAAAACAAACCTGACAGGACCTGTTCCAGGGTCAGCACGGCCTGCTTTCTTTGTTTTTCCCTCTCCTTTTCAGGGAGTAAGCACAACACAGCCATTATCATTATGGCTGATACATTTAAGTTGAAGGGAAAATTAAGTTGTGTTTTCAGCTTAAGCTTGAAACCTGCAGAGACTTTTTATGTGTTTACTGTGTAAACGCTGAGTCAGCATTCACACTAACGTTTACCTGTTTCTTCTGTACATTTTTGAACTCTAACTACTTCAGGATCCTATTTCAATCATCCATGTATTCATCCAACCAACCAACCAACCAGTCATCCACGCAACCAAACAATCGTCTACACATCCATCCAGCTATCCATCCATCCGTCTGCCCGCCCATCCATCCATCTATCCGTCTGTCTGTCTGTCCATCCATCCAACCATGCAACCAACCAACCAACCAACCAACCATTCATCCATGCAACCAACCAATCGTCTATCCATCCATCCATCCATTTATCCGTCCGCCCGCCTGTCCATCCATCTATCCGTCCGTTGGTCCATCTATCCAACCATTCATCCAACCAACCAACCAATCGTCTATCCATTCATCCGCCCGTCCGTCCGTCCGCCCGTCCGTCCGTCCATCCATCCATCCATCCATCCATCCATCCATCCATCCATCCATCCATCCATCCATCTATCTGTCCAACCATCTATCCAACCAACTAACCAACCATCCATCCATCAATCTATCCATCATCTTCTGCTTTTGGGGGGAAGCAGCTTGAGGCCTCTTTTTCTCTTCCAGCTCTTCTGGAAGGACTAGGTGTTCTCAGAACAGCTGAGAGACATAGTCTCTCCAGGGCGTTCTGGGTCTTCCAGGGTCTCCTTCCAGTTGGACATGGCCAGAACACTTCTCTAGGTAGACGTCAAGGAGCCATCCATACCAGATGAACCACCTCAACTCGCTCCTCTGGATGTGGAGGAGCAGCAGCTCTACTCTAAATGTAGACTGACCAGTAAACAGAGAGCTTCTCCATACAGCCCAGCTTCCTCTGAACCACAGCAGACTGGTACAGGGTCCACAACACCACAGAAGTTGCACTGATACGTCCAGGCTTACACTCCATTCTTCCCTCACTGTGAATAAAACCCCAACATACGTCTCCTAACCTGGAGGGAGCAATCTTCCCTTTTCTGACTGAGGACTCAGACTTGGGGGTACTGATCCTCATCCCAGCTGTGAACGGCTCTAGTGAGAGCTAAAGATCACAACATGATGAAGCCAACAGAATCACATCAAACTGGACTCAAATTCTATTCATTAAAGTTGTGAACAGAATCGATCACAACGCATAGCCCTGGTGGAGTCCAACTCCCATCCTGAAGGGGTCTGATATACTGTTGATCTTTATTTTATGTATCAAAATGTTCACTTCATTCAGGACACTTTGAAATCTTCAACTTGTGTTTTTCTCATTGATATACATCCATCCATCCATCCATC
>NW_013952867.1:2305-3617 GCF_001266775.1 Austrofundulus limnaeus | reverse complement strand
CTAGGACCTGTCTGCCTTGGGTGACCCTACCAGGGGCATAAAGCCCCAGACAGCATAGCTCCTAGGATCATTGGGACACACAAACCCTCCACCACGATAAGGTAGCAGCCCAAGGAGAGGATTGATATACATTTCCCCTTTAAATTTGTTTGTCTCCTTTTGCTGCTTTTCTGTTTTTTATGTTTCTTCTTTTTTTAAAACATTTCAGATAATATTGAAAGTTTAGCTGATGTTCAGTTCTTTCATCTTATTTATCGGATTTCAGCAGCTATTCATGATTCAGGCTTCTTCACAAAAAATGCACATTTTTCTCCTTTCTGTTCCTTCTGCACCATTAAAGTCTTTCGAGATGATCATCCTAAGTTCAGACCTTGAGGTATAAATCCTGACAGTTCTAAACATAGCTCTTGGTTAGTATAATGACAGATTGCACTGTCCCTCACGTTTGCTCTGAGGGGAGCATGACTATACATCTGGCGTCACTGTCCCCCACATGGATCTGCACACAAGTGTCCAAACTCCACTATCCTTTTTGTCTTCTTTGCTGCCATTGTTTTATTGCAGCATTTATCTGCAGGAGGACAAGAGACACATCTGTTTGTCTCATGATGTTGAGACATCCTGTCCAAAATATAGGCCACACGATGCAATACAGTATACTGTACATGCTTTAATACAGTAAGTCTTAGTTGCAAAAGTATTCACTTCTCAAATTTTCTCTATTTTATCTTACAGCCGAGGATAAAAAAGTAAATGTAGTGTTTGAAACTGTTAGTTTAAACAACTCCATTTTGAAGAAGCCATTTTTGGTGAAACAAGATATAACATGAGCGTGCATATTAACCCCTTACACCCCACCCAACCTGCTGTTCAAAAATAAAATAAGATAAAAAGAAGTGTCATCCTGTTTGTCTCCATGACCCTGGTTAATCTAAAATGGACTTTGTGACCATTTTTCCTGAACAAACATCTGCAACTCTTTCAGGTTGGAAATCAAACCAGAGATTCTCAGCTGGACTAAGGTCTGAGCTTTAGCTGGACCTGTCCAGAACCTTTAACTGGTTCTCCTTAAACCAGTGGAGTGGTTTTTCATCAGAATGCTTGGACTGATTGTCCTGCAGGAGGGTGGACCTCTGTCTCAGTCTCACATCTCTAAAAGACTGCCTCCACCATGCTTCACTGTGGGATGATGTCCTCAGCGTGATGCCATGATGCTATATTTTCAGTATGATGAGAGGTGGTGGATGTGGTGTTGTTCTTGATGACCTACTGTATTTATTCATTTATAATAATATAAATTTAACCCTAAACG
>NW_013952867.1:0-1715 GCF_001266775.1 Austrofundulus limnaeus | reverse complement strand
ATTTATAATATCTGTATTGTTCCATACAAGTGTGTATTGAACCTAAAGCACTGTATTGAACGGTTCGATACGGGTACATGTATTGTTGCACCCCTTAGTTGTTTAAGCATATATCTAGTTTAATAGAATAAGAAACAAAGATGTCTGAAGTATTGAACAGTTCAGTTTTTAATTCTACCATGAGTTGTACCTGTCTGACCAAC
This sequence comes from Austrofundulus limnaeus, assembly GCF_001266775.1. Classification (NCBI taxonomy): domain Eukaryota; kingdom Metazoa; phylum Chordata; class Actinopteri; order Cyprinodontiformes; family Rivulidae; genus Austrofundulus; species Austrofundulus limnaeus. Next base: position 1,512 of record NW_013952867.1, on the reverse strand, counting down.
CAGACCTTAAACTGATTACAGTGATTCTGATTTAAAGCTATTTCTATTTACCTGCTTGGCTGTAGAGATATGTTGCATTTATCTTGTTCTGAGTGTTATTTTAGGTGTTTCTTCTGTCTTATGTCTACCACAAGACACAAAAAACCTGCACAATGAGGGACATGATGCAGCAATTTGTGGTGTGTCTGCTAAAAATGGAATGTCCACAGTCAAAATGTCCACGTTGTTTCAGACAGGTGCTGGAAAACGCTATACGTCTGGACGCCATACAAAAGAAAACACTGGAGATTATAGCTTCTGTCTCTGCCTCTGGGCCTCATACACTTCAGGAGATTTATGTTCATTATGTATAATGACGAAAAGTCCACTTTTGTTTTCCCCTGTTAGTTTTCTTACCTTTTATCAAATGAAGAAACAGAACCCAGGCTCTGCCCCCTCATCACTGCTGGTGTGGCTGTTTGTGAAACGCTCTCGTGCCCAGCCCTAATTTGCGCTGCAACTGTTGATTTGTGTATCCTGTCGGTCGGCTTTGATGTGCGGAGAAAGATTGAGCTGCTGCCAGCTGTGGTTCTCTCTCTGAACCTGGGCAGCTCTCCAGCTGGCCCGGCCCGGCCCAGATCGCGGCCTAAACCACGCTGTGCCCGGCCGCAGGCCTGCAGGCCCTCCGGCAGGACAGGCCTACGTTCACAGCCAGAACCATTGTACTAACACACACACACACACACGTTGGTTCTTCTATCCTCACGGAGACTACATTGACTTCCATTCATTTACTGGTTATTTAAATAGCCTAATCCTGACCCTAAACCTAACCTAAACTCAATTCACACCTTAGTCCTAAATTGAACCCCTGACCCACCAATAGTATTTATATACACGTCAAACATTTGGACGTTTACTTGCATAACGAGCGTCAAAAATCCGTAATTTTCGCAAAAAAATCCATATTACTCATACGTGCCGGGTCTGCAGCGCAAAGTTAGAAGGAAAGGAGGGTGGAAGCAGAGCGGGTTGGAAGATGGTTATTTGATGTTATTTATTGTGTTTTTAACGTCCTACAGGCTCTAAGATGTTAAATTAATTTGAAACTGAGTTACTGAAAAGATGTAAAACTTGAAAAAAAAATCAGTGAAATTGCTCTATAAGTCCGTATAGCTTCAAAATGAGGGAAAATGTGTGTAAATTACAGACACTCTGTACAACTTGACATTTCCCCCAATGCGGATTAAGGCTTTTGCCCCCGTAAGGAACAGTGGGTCCTCATCAGGCTCTGTTTACTGAGAAAATAGTCGAAAATTGTCCCCACAAGGTAACAAAATCATACACACACAAGTTGTTTTTTCTATCCTTGCATGGACTTTGCATTGACTTCTCTTCATTTTTCAGTCATTTCTACAGCCTAACCCCGAACCTTACCCTAAACTGGACCACTGTAGAGGTAACCCTGGTGAAAAAAAACTTTTCTATTGTTTTTTTTCTTTGTCTTTGATTTTGTTTTTTACACTTATAAGA
>NW_013952866.1:429167-429870 GCF_001266775.1 Austrofundulus limnaeus | reverse complement strand
GCTGTAGCACATGACCTGAATTTGGAAAGCCCAACATCATCAAGACAAACAAAAATCCCTCAGCAGCTGATAAAGGTGCAGTGGATTTAAAACACTGGAGAAAAAAGATGAGAATAAAGATGGAGCAACAGCATCCTTAGATTGCAGCTTTTAGTTCATGTGACTTCCAACACATGCATGTTTCTGAAAAATTTTATATTAAAAATACCGCAGACTCTCTAGGGAGGAATTTGGATGAAACCAGACTTTCTTTGAGTAGCACTGAAAAAGCTGCATGAACTTGACAGAACAACAAGGAGCTTGCCTGACCACAGAAGCTGTGAACTTTCTGAAAAGCGAGCTAATATAAACCTGTGCAATTTTTGTCAGAGTTTGCTGTCTGAGCACTGACTTATGTAAAGATGTTTTTAAGGGAGATTTCTTTGCTGAGGACATTTTTTTCTAGATAATGTTCAAAAAAAGGAATAAAAACACTTTCTATTTGTGTCAGAGCAGCAGAGGACACTGACTGCAAGGCAGCACACACTCCCCCACAGCTGTAACAAAGGCATTGAAATATTTTGGGGATTTTTTTTGTTTGGTACACAGCTTTATCATTTTGTTTTAATCTGATTACTGGGGCTGTGTATTGGCATGAATCTGGTGATATGCATTTCACAACACAGGGGGTCACGATATGAAATGTCACAATATATTGTGATAC
>NW_013952866.1:427459-428167 GCF_001266775.1 Austrofundulus limnaeus | reverse complement strand
ACCTCAGAACGAAACTTTGTTGGTACAACGATTTGGTACACAGGATTACCCAGTATCTCAGTATGAGGCACCCATTTTCTCACCAACAACTTGTCTTGAAGAAAATAACCATGCACTGAGTCTGACAGTTCACTCGGTGAAAGTACTTGATCAAACAAGTCCTTTAATGTGACATCAGCTCTCTGTTCCCCTGCCAACTCACTGCAAGACAAAGATAAAGGAAAATTAGATAATGGAATGTGAATTTTTTTCACACATTTGTCCTGTTTATCAGATTTAGACTGAGACATAGAACGAGTGACTGTACACGCCACAAATACATCTGGAAAATTATTTCCACTTTCATCAGCTTCAGAAATGTNAAATTAAAAAGTTATCAGAGCAGGATTGTTTACATTGAATTTTATTAGGAAACAATAACTTCACATCATTGTCATACAAGTAACAATGACAAACACGTTTTTGTTGACAATATAGAAACATTGTAATACACTTACCAGATATTTTTTGAAGAATGAGTCAGGGTCTTCACTGAGGTAGATGACAAGACTTCTGAGGATGAATTCCCTCTTGGCGTTGGTAGATTCCTGGAACAGAGCAACAAAAATAGAAAGAATTAAAACCAATTCTGCTTGTGATAGCAGTGAAGTGAGAAGATTTTTTATGAGGTAATAAAAAAATTACTAAAAATGTTGAACCATGTTGTAT
>NW_013952866.1:419505-424001 GCF_001266775.1 Austrofundulus limnaeus | reverse complement strand
AAGTTACACTTTAAACATGAATGAGTCCAAGTCAGACTCTGGGCATGTTTTTGATGAGAGAATAACATTATAAGATGATATAAAACTCAAAAAAGTTGATTTTACAAGATAATGCCCATTTAATAACAAAAATAGCAAAATCAATTGCAGAACTGCATAATGTAGAGGAGTTATTTAATGATAAAGCACTATTTATATTATATACAGTAAGTCAGTGGTGTCCAAAGTCTGTCCTTAAGGGCCGATGTCCTGCATGTTATAGGTGCTGCTCTGGTTCAACACAGCTGAGCCTAAGGAGCGCCTAATTAGCAGGGGTGCAACAATACATGTACCTGTACCGAACCGTATCGAACAATACAGATTTTAAAAATTTACTTTATCAACTTGTCTTCTGAAGACGCTCTGTGTTGAAGGATCAGTGGATCTGTGTTCGACTACTCCACCTGTGCTGTATTTCTGAGCGCAGAACCACTGAGAAACTTGCTGTTTCAGCAACATTTAATAAAAAACTGTACTTTTGAGGTTAAACAAATGTTCATAATTAATTTAAATAAATTACAAGTTAAAAGGAGCATGAAATTTTTTCTTTTGTGTATCGAAAAAATATCGAACCGTGAGACTAAAGTACCGAACCGAACCGTGAATTTCCTGTATCGTTGCAGCCCTACTAATTAGTAGGCCTCTGCAGACCTTGGCTGTGTCCAAAACGGTGGGCCGGGTCCTCCGAAGGACGAATTCTTCGGCAGCATACGTCACAGGTCCGCGACGGAGGCCGTCCAAAACCGAAGACTCCTCTGACACCCGATTTGACCCCTGGTTTGATCGACTGGTCCAATGAATTCTTCCCGGCCCACTATATCCCATAATGCATTGCGGCCCGACTGGAGATTTTTTTATGTTAGTAATGGCAGACGAAGCGAGAGAAAAGAATACGTTTTAAATAAAAATATGGTGATACAAAAATTAAAATTTTCTAGCGGTTGTAATTTTAATACTTTTATCATTTGTATAGACATGTTATTAAATATTTTTGTCAGGAAAAAAGAACTTATATAGCAAAATAACCATGCACCTACGGCAGGTCCATTAGTTCTTCAAGTTAACTGTATTGTTTTGTGATAATAATAATGATAAATTGATATTTTTCTAATTTTGCTTCTGTTTAGCGTCATCCCGGTTGAACAGAACGTACGCTGGGGTAAGGACGGGAGGCTAGACCGTCCAAATTCACAGACACTTTTTTCCCGGTCTTCCTGGTCTACCAAGGTCTCGGCCCACCTTGGCCGGGCAGGCTGGGTCCTTCGGCGGACCCGGCCTACCGTTTTGGACACAGCAGTTGGCTTACTGAGGAGGTCGACTAATTAAGCGCTCCTTAGGCTCAGCTGTGTTGAACCAGGGCAGCTCCTAAAACATGCAGGACATCGGCCCTTCAGGACAGACTTTGGACACCTCTGATACGACGCAATAACTGTTCCACATTTGATTTATTGTATAGAAGTCTGGAGGAAATGCATGTAAAACAATTACTAATCCTATTTTTATTTTACATAAAAGAGCCATAAGAATTATTACCAGAAAATATTACAGTCACCCATCAAATATTATTTCATCAATAGAAATTGTTAAAGTTTTATGAGTTGGTTAATTATAATATTTTGCAGGTTATGTATAAGGCTCATAAAAATGAATTACCTTTGAAGAACCAATCAAATTTTGTGTAGAGGGAAAGTTGTTATAATCTTAAAGGACTAGAGATGTTTGTCAAACCTAAAATTCAAACATGTGAAGGACAGATGTACTTCAGTCAAAGGAAAAAGATTGTGGAATAATCTGGATAACGATTGTAAAAATGCTGGCTCAATTTGTTTGTTACGGCCGGCTCAGTGCCCGCAACATAAATGAGAACACGACACAAGAGGAAAATGGTTTTAGGCCCCGCGAGGCTTTTTATTGTTCCATTTAGTCTTGTCTAGGAGGACTGTTTGTTTTACCGGTCTTGATGGTGTCACCCAACACACAACCGTGTGCCTCACCAAGTGGACCTTCAGAACCTTTGCGCTCCCAGCTTGGTTCCGCCTCGGACCGGACCATCACCACAACTCTGTCAGTGTTCTCAAGTCTTTTCTTCACTCGGCTCCACAGCGATGCTCCAAGCACGTCACTGGAAAGTTCAACTGATTAGTGAAGTCTTTTACGCTCACCAACATTGAGACACGGTGCTGGATAGGAGGAAGTAGGATGGGCCGCCATCAGTCTGCCTTCATGACGCCGTCTTCTGACGCACAATGCCCCACGCAGCCGTAGTCGGTCAGCTCCAGTCCTCTCACTTCACAGCTCCAGTCAAACATTAGCCATCCAGCCAATCGGTAGTAGAAACAGGAGGCAGGACTTCAGCAGCTCCACTTAGCAGCTCMAGCAGAACTCCAACACAGCAGCTCAGCTCAGCTCAGTCCCAACACCTCTCCTCGCTCTGTAGACCTCAGACCTCTCGTCTCCTCAATGCAGCATGTTGCTCCAGCGCTGCAGAGACACCTCGCACTGTCACACAGTGCTCGTGCTGACTGCTCCCTTCTTTCACTTCACACCAGGTGCTACCTAAGACAGGCTCAGGTCTTCTCGACTCCTCCCCTTCAGGACCTTAAAAGGAAGCACACCTGATAGAAGGCACCTGCCAGCCTAATCAGCTGTAAGCAGGAGGTGCAGCAGGGCCGTCACATGTTTAAGAGAATAATAAACGTTAAATTATCAAAGAAATATAAAACTGTATAATTTGTATTTGTAAGAGTTATTGTTTGAGTTTAATTTTTTGTTTTCTTTTATTATTTGATTACTATTGTTTGAAATTAATATTTTTTGAAAATAGGGGCAGGCATTATAAATTTCTTTCTTCTGCTACCTTTCATTTCATTTGATTTGCATTGTTTTGTTGTATGTAAATGTGTTTTGTTTTTGTTTATAAATGAAATGAATAAATTTGATAATAATAATATTAATAATAATAATATTAGATAACATCTACAACTGATGAATGTTTGCAGTCAATCCAATTCAAGATGGCTTCCACAGACAATTAACTTAAAAAACACAAAATGATTATAATTTTGTAAATTTTACAGGTATGTAGCTAAAATCTGCAGTGGTAGTTGCTGAGAGTCATCCTCCTCAACTAATGTCACAAGAAATCATGCAGAATACTTTTACAGTTTGACCAAACCACCTAACATGAACTGATAAAACTAGCGTTGAAGGATGTGGGTGACATGAACACCTTTAAGTGGTGACACTTTTATGTTTGAATATGTCTTGATACCTATTTACCACATTTAATTTATTTATTATTTATTTACCACTTCCTGTTAAACCTCCTGTGGTTTGTGTTTTCCAGTTTCAGACGATAAAAACATGCCTGGGATCGATCAGGGAGCTCATTATGTAAATATTTTTGGAGTAAGTTAGCCATCTTAAAAACATCTCTTGCACTTTACAGCACTTTGCCCTTTTGACCCAATTCGCTTCGCACCAAGATCCATCCTTAAAATGCTGAAAATAGTGATAAAAAAATGCAACTTTGCACTCTAATCCCCTTGGCTTTAGTAACAAATGGTGATGAAACAAACAGCTCTTTTAATCCCTCTGAATCCTTCCCTTCTTCTCTGCTCCCAAAGCGTTCTTGTCTCTAAATATCCTCTGACCCACTTCAGGCTTTCGATGGAGGCAGTTTTACACAGTCCTTCAGAAAATCCAGTCTGGAGATGGAGCAGTGTTGACTCATCCAGGGGAAATATGGTATAAATTAAATTTCTCAGAATTGGGAAAAAGTACAGAATCTATCTGGTGAAGTTGGACAAAAAACGTATGGACATGAGACAGTTAATGTGTGGCTTTGAGATGGCAACTCTTTGGCACAACATAGTAAAGTGTGGCCAAGAGATAGCAACACATTAGCACAAAATTTTAACTCGTGTCCATGAGATAGCAGCATGTTGGCACCAGATTGTAACTTGTGTTAACAATTTAGCAATGCATTAGCACCATACCAACACATTAGCACAAAATTGTAACGCACGTCTTTGACATAGCACCACATTAGCACAAAATTGTAAACACATCTTTGACATAGCACCACGTTAGCACAAAATTGTAACACATCTTTGACATAGCACCACGTTAGCACAAAATTGTAACACATCTTTGACATAGCACCACGTTAGCACAAAATTGTAACGCACGTCTTTGACATAGCACCACGTTAGCACAAAATTGTAACGCATGTCTTTGACATAACAGCACGTTAGCACAAAATTGTAACGCATGTCTTTGACATAGCACCACGTTAGCACAAAATTGTAACACACGTCTTTGACATAACACCACATTAGCACAAAATTGTAACGCATGTCTTTGACATAGCACCACGTTAGCACCAAATTGTAACGCATGTCTTTGACATAGCACCACGTTAGCACAAAATTGTAACGCACGTCTTTGACATAGCA
>NW_013952866.1:411264-418505 GCF_001266775.1 Austrofundulus limnaeus | reverse complement strand
TCTTTGACATAGCACCACGTTAGCACAAAATTGTAACGCACGTCTTTGACATAGCACCACATTAGCACAAAATTGTAACGCATGTCTTTGACATAGCACCACGTTAGCACCAAATTGTAACGCATGTCTTTGACATAGCACCACGTTAGCACAAAATTGTAACGCATGTCTTTGAGATAGCAGCAAACACATTTACTTAGTTACAGTACTTAAGTAATTTTTTGAGGATTTGTATTTAATTGTTACTTTTGTTTTTGTAATTTGTTACATCTAAAACCTTGAATTGATATTTTCACTTCTTTACTTTAAAATTTAGCATCTAGTTACTCTTTACAAAATTAAATATGACCAAACTCATCATGAAAGGAGTTGTTTGTGCTCTAAAAAACTGAAGTGTTGAATTTACTCAAACAAGTCATGTCAGCTGGTTTCACTAGTAGATTAAACATGAGGCAAAAACATTTTCTCCACTTGGTTTAGTGGAACCAGTTTGGTTAACTGAATTTTCTTAAAAGCCTTTTTGACATTTTTAAGGATGCCAAAACAAAGGTAAGAAATGGAGGAAGTTGTCTGACACCCTAGTCCACAAAATAAAAGCCCTCGGTAGCATCTGGAAATGTTTAAAGGCAGAAACTGAACCATTTTTGCCCACCGGTTGAACAAAGACTGTTAAGGGGTTCAGTAAATTCTAAAGTTTTTCTTAGAGAGTGTAAATGTTATTTTACTTTTACTTTCCCAATTTTTATGAACAGTTTTATGACTTTTACTTAAGCATTTTTCTCATCAGTGAAATTTATTTTTACCAGTCATTTTTTGTTAAAGGTATTTTTACTTTCACTTATTTTTTTTCCAAGTACTTTATACACCTCTGGTTGATCGTCATGAAGAAAAAGTTGAATTAAAACAAAGAAAAAAAGGTTAAACAAAACAACTGGACAACATTTCTGAAGCTGAATTTGTTTTTGCTTCACATCCAGGAAGTTTTCTCAAATCAAAATGTCTGCAGTAGTTTGGAGTTTCAAGCAAAAAGGTTTGATTCCTACTCAGTTTCACCCCAATTCACAACTTCTTACCGGTGAGCCTGACAAACAAAAGGCCCGCCGGCGTCAAACGAATGAGCGGCAGAAGAAGGAAACGGTCGAGGCTGTGAGAAAATGAATTCATCTTTTTGTTCCAGTAAAACTTATGACAGTTAGATCTTATAAAGATGGTCAAGTTGAGTTTCAGGACGTTAATAAGATTTACTGCAGAGGGAACGAGTGGACCTGTTGTCTACCTGAAAAGTCCTGTTTGCCATTAGAGATGCATCACAGAGAAACATGTAAAGAATGTAAATAAATAGATTTAATCAGCTCCTGGAAAGCCTTCCACTGATGTTTTTTTTACATAAACCAAAGCATGAGTCTGTTTTCATTACAAAACAAATTCAGTAGAATCTACAGGGACGCTCTGAGCCTGGCCAGATGGTGTCGAAAAGGTTTTTCTTTCTCCTTGCCTGGTGAATCCAGACAGTCTTCTTTCAATGCGCTGCAGTAAAGAATGCCAGCATCCTCCAGCTATTCATTAACTTAAGTGTGTCTGCAGTGGACAGTGAGCATGCAGCATTCAGACGGGAAGGGCTGCTGAAATAAGCTTTTCAAATAGAGAACATCTCACAAGACACCGGTAATTAATGAGCGGATGTGATGGTTTGACTGAGACAGAGTTTTTTGTCAGCTTGCTGTAGAAATGTGCTTCTTTTTAATCTAAATAAAATAAATGAACAGCTTTTTAAAACCTCCAGCCTTGCTGTTGAGATGAACTGACAGTTTGTTTTAGAGGGATTCATCTGTTATGTCTCAAATGCAAAACAAGAAATTTAAATACCTCCCTAAAATAATTACATAAATCTTCTATTGCACGTTGTTCAGGAAACACACAAAAAAATAAATAAAAACCCGACAAACGATGTACCATATGACATTTTTACAGATTCCTGACAAATTTGGGGGAAAAAAATACTTAAGCAAGTTGTCAATATTCAAAAATTCTTCACAAAGTAAGATGTTTATGGCATTGTTCCTAGTGAAATAAAGTTTTGTCATTTCTAAAATCATCTTTGCAAACAAGGTACCAAATCCTTTTATGGTTCGTTCTTTGGTTTTTYTGTTTCAAAAGAAAACTGCAAAAATAAAAACGCTTTTTTTCCTAACCTGAATGCAAAAACAGTCAAATCAAACTAACTAATAATTCACAGTGTTTGATTTTTTGCTTCGGTATCTCAATCCAATTATTATTATTTTTAATATGTAGTGATACCGGAAATTACGGAAGTCACCAAAGAACAATAGTTTAGTGGCTGGTTTGCTTAAAATCTGAAACTATTCCTAAAGATATCGACAAAAGCTGCACTCAAGAGTGTTCTGCTTAACTAGGAATATTAAAGCAATTTTATTCACGGTAAAATAGACTTCCTCTAAATAAGAAACATATCCGTGTTGAGAAGTGAAAATGTAACGCTCCGGGTGTTCAGACCTCGATTTCCACCAGAAGGTCCCAAATGGTGCACCAACAAAATGTAAATCTCATCTTTGCCATTAAAATTAAATAAAAAATACTAAAACAAAATAGGCTTTTATTGTGATAGTTGTTTTTATAATTTAATTTTCAAACAAAGAATCAAAAATAAATAAATAAATAAATACAAGGTAGAAATCCCTAGACTCATCTGCATTTAAAGCACAGGGTATGCAGTTACCTGTTGACCTCTATTTCTGGCCTTAAATAGCCTAAGAAGTGTGTAACTATATGAACAATGTCTTAACAAAACTCCCTCTTTGATATTTACCATATCATTAATTTCAGTGACCAACTACTGAATGTGTACCATCCAAAATAACGGGATTCAAGGAACAAAGATCACTTTACCTGACCTTCAGCTTTGACCTTTGACCCCAACATTTTTTCAGACCACTGTTGTTTCAAGAACAATCATCCTGTCAATTTTGACTGAAATCAATCGCTCTATTCAGGAAATAAAGTGAACAAAAGACAGTGTGATGGATGGAATTTCACACCCATTAATGCACAGAGGGACAACCAGAGAACAGCATGCCTCCTCCGGGGCGGAGGCTTAAAACACACCTGATTTTTAATTTTTTCTCATGTTGTTGAAATAGCATAAAAAGAGCCATACACAGGTTGTACCGTTTCCAAAAATGTCCTAATCCACATGGAAATTGGTTGTAGGAACTATGCTAGTCCTGTAGGTGGCACTGTAATGAAAACATACCATAAACAGGAGACAAGGTGTGGAGCATGAGCAGACACAGTTTAGTTTAGAGGCAGGGCTATGAAAATGTTGTTTTTTAAAAATTATGTTGTGACTGTCCACACAAACACATGACTGTGACGTTGAAACTCATTTAAAAAAACTCTTTTAAGGCTCATAAAACAGTATTTTCATGTAGACATAAGGCTGAAACAATAAAAATAATAAAAATAAACCTCTCATATTCATAAAAACGGTTTTCGTGTGGACGGTGCAACATTTTTAATTTTTTTTTTCACACAGCCTGCTGGATAAATAAAAAAAATATTAAAATAAAATATTATACTTAGCTCTCACACCTGTTTATTACCTTGGTTATTTGTTTGAAAAATAAATTTAAAAAAATCAGTGTCTCTCTTGCATCCAAACTGCAGTAGAGCTATCTTTTGTTGCATTTTTGTCAATCAAAGCAAACAAAGAAACCATTTAAGAATATAATAAAAAGACAGATAAAAGCTGCATTTTGGTTTAAATTAAATTACATTTTCTTTGTGCAAATGAAAAATCAATCAAAACGGGACGAGGCAACATCTGCTTTAAATAACGCCTCATTTGTTAACCATCTGTACGAGTTTCTCCTGCTTCCACAAACACAAAGACAGACAAAAAGATTATTTTATAAAAACTAAAAACATTGTTTTCACCCAAAGAAATGGTAATTAGAGTCTGGTTAATAAAAAGAGGCCCATCGCTCAGTGTTATCTTCAGTTTGGTTGCAGTCGGAGCGTGGCAGGGCAGGATGGGAGAACGTTATATCTCATTTCTGAGTAAGGCAAAAAGAGGAGCCGGCGTTCCCAGACTTCTTTATGGAGGAAGGGCCTGACGCTGCATCTCCGGCTGCCTCGTTCCGCTTCGCTTCACTCACTTTGCAGATGAGGTTGGCAGCGGCAGCCTGCTCCATATTTCAGACTAATTCATGGCCTCTGCAGAGGAGGGTGCATTAGGAAGATAAGCCGTGTCAACCGTTGCCGCGCTGCAACTACCGACGGCGGGGAGGCCCGAGAAAAGAAAAAAAAAGAAAGGCAACACACGTGCACGAACGAGTTTGAAGTTTAGTAAATCTGAAAAGCTTTGACCTCAATTCGAAACGATAAAGAGAGATGCTTCACAGAACTTGGAACAACTTTGAGATTTGTGCTCTCAAATATGGAACGAGTTGAACATTAGATATGCTCATCATGTTCTGTGGTGAATAAAATACCAGTTTATAAAATTAGCAAACATCTCAACTTTACTTTTTTTCACTCGGTGTATCTCTTGTTGCTGWAGGACTTAAAATCTTCTCTCAAATCTCTGCAGAGGGCAGACCGTACACTCCCAAACTCCCATTGGCTTCCATTAAATCAGAGCTCAGAATTATCTCCAAAACTGAAAGGAACAAAAGGGACGTATCATGCTTTAATTTACTTACATATGATAAAATGGTTTGACAGGCAGTTGGTCATCAACAGCTCTTTAGCTGATAGCAGCATTTTTTTAAGTGGACATTTCAAAACACAACAAAAAAGCTTTTAAGGGCTAAAAAAGTATATTTTTCTTATGCCTCCTTCAGAGTTATTCCAGTTAACTTAAACTAAATACCAAAAACTGAAATTGAAAAAATATATACATTTTAGTTAACTGAAATAAATAAAATCTGTAATAAAATAAAAAACAACTAATACTCTATAATCTTTTTACAAAACTAACTAAATTTAAATGTTCTTACAAAACTAACTAAAACTGACTGAAATTATAGATAGAATATCCTTAGTTTGTAAATTTATTTTGAGCCATGTTGTTTTTTTATTTTTTTAAATCAAGTAGTTTCACATTAGCTGTGGTTTATAACGACACTTGTTTACAGGCGGCTGCTGTTCAGCATCGTCTGCCAAATGATGACAACAAAAGTTGTGAGAAAGCGACAACGTCCACTTTGGGATTTCTTTGAATATGACTGAAAAATAAAAGTGTCTTGTAGTGGAAACAGTTGATAAAATAGGTGGAATACTTCTCAAGGAAAAAACTGCATGAATCAAGCTCACACAAGATGGTTAACTATGACTATCTGACACGCTAGCTTCTCTCAGTAGCTCCTGTGAAAAACAAGCAACAGGTAGCATCGAGTTGGATACAACTATTGTCATCGTCCTAAAATAATCGCCCAAGATTTTATTTGGCAAAATTGAGTTACGCAACTATTTTAGGAAGGTTTCGCTATAATGGATGCTTTAACTTGTGACCAAATTAAAAGAAAAACTGAATTAAAAGAAAAAAGTCACAACGAAATAAAACGAAACTATAAAGAAAAATCCAAAACCTTGGCCCTCTTAAAACTTCCACATCTTTAGAAAACCTTGTAGACTCACAAAATGACCWGTGATGACCAGGTTTTCTTTGCAGTTCAGAATATTGGTTTTATTCAGCCTCGTTAAGCCATCTGAAAGCAACACGCTGACTGGACGCAGCCGCAGTTTGGCCCTCCTCCGACGGCGGCCATATGCTTCTGGATTAAATATTTACAATCGCGGGAGGAACCAGCCGAGCTTCAGTCTGATCCAACATGTTGGATTTATTCTTGCTGAGGCCACCGGTCAGATTTTGAGGAAACTTTTAGAAAATACTGTTTGGATGTGCGTCTATAACTGATTCGCTTTGGGAATCAACACAGTTCAAGATGGCCATTTAGCTAAATGCTGAAGTGACTAACACCATCAGTTTTGCAGRTATTGAGCTAAAATTTGCTATGGTAGTAGCTGAAAGTGATCTTCAGCACATACTCTGAGCACTAACTGAGAAGTTCCAGAATATACCGTAACAAACACCATGTTTTGTTCACCCTGAAGGACAGAAGCTTTCATTTTGTAATTGTAAAACCTGAGACAGGGGTTTTCCCATCAGTGCTGCTCCTCAGAGCTCCATCGAGCTGCTGCAGGTGTTTGATCAGATTACAACCATTAAAGGCGTCTGTGCTGGTCCTCAAACTGGGTGGCTTACTTTCGCTCACTCCACAGCGGTCGAGKTCGCATGACGTCACGGTGATGTGATACGCCTTTTACAGTCTCAGGTTACAGCTGGTCAGCTCCRGTACACGAGGTGATTAACGGGGCAGAATCATCCAGGAGAAACTCATCTGATGATATCACCCTGAGACCAGCTCTCTGAAGATAAATGGATGAACTAACAGTAACATTATATCACTGTGAGAGCACATGGTCAGATATTTGAATCGCTCATCGGGCTGCATCTTCTGGTGGATTTTTACATTTGACAAATTACAAGAYAGATTATTACCTGCTGAAAGCTTTATGACCTGTTATCTTAATCACAGAATGACTGGATGATCCTTAAATTACTGCTGACTCACCTCAACTGGAGCTCACAAAAGAGTCAGAACAAAAAAATTACTCGGTTCAAATGAATGTTTTGCTTTGACAAGGAAGTTAAAACAAATGAGAAGGAATATTTGACAAAAGAACGAGTGTGAGCCACTCTCAAAGAAGGTACAGTTTGAAAAATGAGGTTCATCATTATGGTCCCTGCTATATTCACTCCAGTAAACGCTCACCTATGTTTCCCAGATCCCGACATTCAACCAACCCGATAAACCAATCCTTATGGTCCCCAGTACCTATATTCTCACCGGTAAACCCATACCTATGTTCCCAAGGATCTATATATCCAATAGTAAACCCATTCCTTTGTTCGCCAGTATCTATATTCACACTTACAAACTAATTCCTATGTTCCCCAGTACCTATATTCCCAGCAAGAAACCCATCTCTATCTTCCCTGGTACCTATATTCCCAGCGAGAAACCCATCTCTATCTTCCCTGGTACCTAAATTCCCACTGGTAAACCCATCTCTATCTTCCCTGGTACCTAAATTCCCACTGGTAAACCCATCTCTATCTTCCCTGGTACCTAAATTCCCACTGGTAAACCCATCTC
>NW_013952866.1:398376-410264 GCF_001266775.1 Austrofundulus limnaeus | reverse complement strand
ATTCCCACTGGTAAACCCATCTCTATCTTCCCTGGTACCTAAATTCCCACTGGTAAACCCATCTCTATCTTCCCTGGTACCTATATTCCCACTGGTAAACCCATCTCTATCTTTCCTGGTACCTATATTCCCACTGGTAAACCCATCTCTATCTTTCCTGGTACCTATATTTCTACTGGTAAACCCATTCCTATGCTTCTCAGTACCAATATTCTCCCTGGTAAACCTCTCTCTGTGGTCCCCAGTACAATGCCTGCATTGTAATACAGTACTTTTTTATTTGTATTGTAAGACATTTGAAGGGATTGGGGGAGTCAAGCATCTTTCATGATTTTCATTATTAACCCCAGGGGAATGTAAGTACCAGGGAACATAAGTACGGACCCCTTATAAAATCGATGAAGCTGTGCTCAGAATGACAGATTTGTTTCTGAACTGTAATCTTGCTGTAATTAATAATAAATAGATCAGCTGGCAATAATTCATGCTTACAGTATCTCAAGAGGATAATGTGGTTTTCAGCATGCATAAACAACTCCAGGGTCTAAATTAAAATACTTAAATAAATAGGAAATGTTGAGCCGAACAGAAGGAGCTGTTTCCTATCTGTGAAGCAGAATAGAACCTAAAAACACATTTTCCAGGTTTTATGATAAAAAGCATTACAATTACGCTCTTTATCTGCTTTGCTTTTTTTTGTTCCCCCCACAGTGTTACTTTCTTGATGTTATTTTAGTTTAGTGCACGACTAACAGCASAAACCACTTGACTCTAGACTGAAATATATTTCTTTTAATTCTCCGGGGCACTGAAAGCTGTAGCCCGCCGATCTGCAGCACATCTCATTGGGTTTTACAGTCGTCGTGATGCGTTTATGCCTGACATTTTAAATGATTAAAGGCAGAGGAAAGCGTTCGAAACCACAGTCTTTTATTTTTATGATGCATTTATGGTTATGGTTTCCATTTGGTCGTTGGGCCTGCAGCAGAAATGTGAAAAATAAAAATAAAAACAGAGGGTGACGAGATGATGCAAATCTGACTGATTTATTTCTCCCATGTAGCAACATGCTAATGCTAATGGTGAATGGTGCCCCAAAGGAAATTTCTTGAAGAATTACTTTTTAACAGATTTTTCTATTGGGGAAAAAGAGACAGGTTTAACGATTTTGGTCAAAATTGAGATATTTTGTTGCATACACAGACAATTAACTTGTACTTTATTTCACGGTGGTGGTCAATAGTAATAAGAATAAAGATTTTCATGAACTTTAACCCCTCTGAATGGAAATCTGACATTCTAGAAACACATTTTTTGTTTTCCAACCACATTTCCCAGTTTTCTCAAAGCCTGTGTTTTATTTATTTATTTATTTTACTGAGGAGTGAGGGCTTAAATTTGAGATTAGGAGGAACACTTGGAGGCTGACAGATGATCCAAGAACAGCCCAGAGCAAAGATGCAAGCTGTTATTATGACAACCAACTTAAATTCACTGAGCAAAAAGACTGAAACTCGTCTATTTACCAAACAAAACTGCAAATTTAACTTAACTCGATCTGGATTTAGAAATACAGAACATGTTTAGTTTCTAAAACATAATTTAACAAGCTTGAAAAGTAGCTAACAGATAAGCCTGAAAATGAGCAGAATCTGCAAACCGTACATATCATAGAAGTCCGAGCAAATAAAAAMAAATAATTTTACGTCCAAACAGCAGCTTGGTCCTCCAGTCTTTGATGGAAAAACACTGAAACGGTTGAAGGAAAGCTAACGGCCCAGAATAGAGCTTTGCCACTGCTGCTCAGACGGATGACAGACATCTGTTTGCAGCATGCAGACAAGAGACGCGTCTCGTAATTGAATTCCTGTCAGATCTGCTTAATGTGCTGGCTGTCAGCTTGTCAGGATGCTGTCATCGTCGACACGTCTTCCAAAAACTTTCATCATGCCTGTGGATGTGCCCGCACAAATGTTCGTACCGGCAGAGAAAAGGCGCACATAATGCAGCAGCTTTTTCCTGTCAGACACAAACCTAACCACCCGTCTGCTGCTGGTCCATCTTCAGGGTTTGAGTTTGGAGTTTTTTTGGTCACAGCGTCGTCCAACCTCGCTGAGATTCACTCCAAGACCAACCGATGGAAGAAGTCTCAGTTTGCCTTTTTATGCCTTTGCAATTTGTGAATTCTACACTTCTGAGATGTTTATAAGCCAAAAGAAAGCATTAATGACATGGTAAGGGGAGATAGAAGACAGGTTTTATTCAATTATTGCCCACGATGAAAAGGGTTTTCCTCATGTCTGTCTTTTACCTAAATATCTCATGAACCTTAATCATTAATTTATTAAAACTAAAGTCATTTTTGCATTTTACAACTGATTAGTCTTTGGAGCCAATCTAATAAAAGTTGCCAGAAACAGTAAAAAAAATAGAAAATTTATGTCAGTTTTACAAACCTTTTTTGTCTTTCATATTCTGTCTTGAGGGGGTCACAACTGGGTCATCCGCATGTTCCCCAGTACGATGCCTGCACTGTAATTTAGTATATTTTTATTTGTATTAAAAAACATTTCAAGTAAGAGCCAGGCATCTTTCATGATTTTCATTATTAACACTGGGAGAAAACAGTTACTGGGGAATATAGGTACAGAGAACATATGTACCAGAGAACATGGGTGTCAGGGAACATGGGTACCAGGGAACATGGGTATCAGGGAACATGGGTATCAGGGAGCATGGGTACCAGGGAACATGGGTATCAGGGAACATGGGTATCAGGGAGCATGGGTACCAGGGAACATGGGTAAAGAGAACATGGGTAAAGAGAACATATGTACCAGGTAACATGGGTAAAGAGGAACATAGGTACCAGGGAATATGGGTACAGAGGAACATGGGTTCCAGTGAATATGGGTACAGAGGAACATGGGTACCAGGGAATATGGGTACAGAGAACATAGGCATCAGGTAACATGGGTACAGAGGAGCATAGGTACCAGGGAATATGGGTACAGGAAACATGGATACAGAGGAACATAGGTACCAGGGGATATGGGTACAGAGGAACATTGGTACCAGGGAATATGGGTACAGATGAACATGGGTACCAGGGAATATGGGTACAGACGAACATGGGTACCAGGGAATATGGGTACAGAGGAACATGGGTACCAGAGAACATGGGTACCAGGGAACATGGGTATCGGGGAACATAGGTTCCAGAGAACATGGGAACATATGTGCAGTTGAAGAGCTCTTTTAGGTGTTTGAATCCCAGCCACTGTGGCTGAAATGTCCTTGGACAAGACACTACAATACTCCCCACAATCTTCTTTTTGGAGTATGAGTCCAACAGTTTAAAGTGATGTAGTAAAAGTAAAGATGTAATTTAAGCACTGTATGACTGAATAAGAAACACTGTAGAACTTTGTAGAACCCGAGAGCTTAAAGATGTGCTACTGTGGCACACCCAAAAGAAAATAAGGTGACCACATACAGTATGTCTGTTTATTTTTTTTTCTTTTCATGTTTGTTTTATCTAATAAGTAATGTTGTTAGATAGCTATTGCACTGAGACGGACAAATGCCTGTGAGCGCGTGACACAGACMGTTGCATCTGTCCCSCTGAGGGGGCGAGGCCACCGCTCTGCCTTCAGATGGGCTTCAGATGAGGAGCTGATCACCAGCAACCTGTGTCATTTCAGTATTTGCCTGTTTACAGGTGGATTATCTTTATTGCTGTGGTACCATTCTTGGGACCCGTAATACTACTTAAATCTGGAGTAATTAGCACAAATGAAATATTTATTGGATGTACATTTAGAGTTGATTCTCTTTTGGAGCAAATCCAAAAACACATGAAACACTTGTGTTTTATCATCCCTGCCCTTCATGTGTGCTCCGATTTGGTTAAATTGGCCCACCAAATCCTGATTTCACACCTGCCAGGCGTGTTTGAACATGAATTAATACGATGAATAAAACAGCAACGCGCTTCAGGTGTGGGGCAAAAACAAAAAAAGGAACTTGACGAGAGCTTCAAACGTGATCACATGCTCACGTTGTTAGAATATCAGCATGGAGACAGCCGGGAAAGAGTAATGAGAGGCCTGATGCAGCACTGCAGTCTTTCTGGCCGTGGACTGATGGACCCGGGAACTCATTGCATTAGTGAGAGAAGGATGGAGGAGTCTAATGGTCCACACACACACATACACACCAATAGAACTGCATCCCACAAACAMAAATTACCTGCCAACATCAATACAAGTTCCTGTATGTCACATTTATATGAAAGGTTAAACAGAAACAAATGGCTGATTGTGCCAGGCGCTGATGCTTGGTGGTGGGGGCAGACTACAATTCACCGGAGATCCCGGTACAGAGGTGACCGCGGTCGAAAGAGCAGGTTTGACTCAGTGTCRCTGTGTGCATTTCAGATTGTTACAAAAAACAAAATGTTTGTGGTTCAGTTTCAGATGAGCAGAGTATTAAAACTGTTTTGTTCCTATTCATCGAGTCATCTTAAACATATAAATTTAGCACAAAAAGTAAAGAAATTTCTGTGTTTTTGTTGCAACAATCGTACTTTAATCTTACATTATTGAAAATGTTTATTTCCACCTGATACAGAGGTGTCGGCGAGGGCCACGTGAGCATCATGGTAGCAGTTGTAATTAGCTTCCATGTTTCCTGTTTAACTTTAAAGTGTATCTTACGCCCCCGTGTGAAAAGATAACTCCGCCCCAAGGCGAAATTTGAAAAATGCATCAAAGTGGGTAGGGGAGGGGGTGTGGGTAGGGGAGGGGGTGTGGGTAGGGGAGAGGGGTTAGAGAGCGGAGGTGTGGCCAGGACGAGAGAACGTGACAAAAACACGTTTTTAGACCAAATATTACAGATTTGAACAAATACGCACAAAAACATCAACATTAGCACAGAAACAGTACTATATAACATTTTAGACACATTCTAGACAGTTTATCAGCTAAAAAAGTAAATTTTGGGGTAAGTTACTCTTTAAATAAAAATAAAACATCACAATCCTTGTCTCTTTGCTGTGGCTGAGCTCTACGTGGTACTTCCTAAAGTGAAACAGCATTTTAACTTGACCTTTACGAGACAGAGGAGCTACCAACTAAATGTGAAATAAATAATACAGAAACGCTGTTAAAATACAGTTGAGTTGTGTTTAGTTACTGCTGCATCTGACGTTCACAAAGGAGCGTTATCGCAGATCCTTCCTCCCAGCAGCTGTCAGACTATATAACCAGCACCACGCCCAAAAACCACAATAAGTGTTTACACACCTGCTGCTGCCCACATAACCATTTGTACTGTTAGTATTTATTGTCATTACTAATCTGAACAGTCATTTTGCACTACTACTCTTTTATATTACTAATCTGAGCAATCATCTGCTCTGTTATTACCCTTTTTAACATTTAAAATAATTCTGCTGTAATTGCACATCTGTTTCTTGCCTGCACTGTAATACTTTACAGTTAATAGTCTGCTGCGACTGTTTTTCACTGAAAATAGGTGAATTCTAATTCCTAATGTGATATGTATAATAGGTAACTACAGTCTCTAAAACAAAACATATCTTTTATATTATATGTTTATTAGTAGTAGTCGTATCATTGCTAGTTAGTGATAATTTCATTTTTTGTGCATTGTCTATAATTTGTAAACTAGCGTGTGAACCTCTGTACTGATGCTGCTGTGACACCTGAATTTCACCTCGGCGGGACAATAAAGGTTATTTCTATTCTATTCTATTAGTATTTATTTATTTATTTATTTACCGTTATTTAACCAGGCAAGTCCCATTGAGATCGCAGATTTCTTTTTCAAGGGAGGCCTGGGCCTGAAGGCAACCTATTGTACATGTTTTTGGGGGTGGGGGAAACCGGAGTACCTGGAGAAAACCCACGCAAGCACGAAGAGAACATGCAAACTCCGCACAGAAAGACCCCAGGTCCGAACCGGGTATCGAACCCAGAACCTTCTTGCTGTGAAATAAATGTAATTAAAATAAATGTAATTGTAGAAAATGCTGTCTTTAATTTTTTAATTAGTAGTGGAGAAACTCCCACTTCTCAGTAGAACTAGCAAGATTAGGTGTCAAAAATAAAGCGAAATGGAGATTTTACACTGCAAATTTCACAACCTCCACCTAGTGACGGGATGCCATCATTTCGTGGGTGAAATAATTAACATGCATTATGGGAGATAGTCGTTTACAGTCAGTATAGCTTTAAAGCAGCTTATTTGAAGACATTAATAAATCTTTGAAGCTCTTAAAAACACYRYGCTGGCCTTGACTTTGACACATGCTTTAAATATCACCACATTTGTTAAGAAAATGCATTAGTGGATTGTGCCAATTAAAAATCTCTGCCAAACWGCTTATTATTTTTATTGACTCTTGGTTGGTGTTGTTTATTTGACTGGACGGGTAAAGTCTTAAGCAAGCGGACATACTGGCACCTCAACAGCATCCACAAGAACCATACACAGCCACAGCAGCCTGGCTCCTCCTCTGGGTCACACAGGAACCAGGGAACATTTGGCAAGTTTTTAAATTTGCTGCAACCCACAGATATATTTTTATTGGTATGAAACATTGTTGCAACAAAGAGCCAAATAATTTTCTTACACTAACAACTCATTCATYGTGGTTTCAATACTTTTTTATTTCTTTTATAATCTCGTAAATTCATCAAAGCAGGATTACCAGCTAATGTTTTAACTGTTGTTTTAACATGACTAATAATACAATCTAAAGATCTGTATAAATAAAACCTGTCCTGTTCTCCGGTGAAAATATTTGGGCGTTTCCTGAATCWCTTCTTTCCCTTTTCCCCTCTTTTCAGTTCAACCAGAATAGATGTTCTGACACACCGACTCAAAACGATGCTACTGACGTCTTTGATGAGGTAATTACACGTCTGCGTGAAGGTCAGGGCGACAGCGGATGTGAATCATTGAAGTAAAACCCGGCAGGGGGTCCTGTCCTCCCTCCCTCCTTCCTCCACACAGACCTTTTCTTTAACAGCAGCAGCCTCCGAGCAGGAGTTTATTTAAACAGGAACGTCATCAGAACTTGTTCCTTTAATATATGGAGATGTTTTCTGGGCAGCAGGCAGCTTCACGTGAGGCTGAGTAACTAAATAATAATAATAAATAATAACAAATAATATTATACAATCTGTAAGATTATCAGATATTAACTTTAATGCAAAAAACAGGGTGATGACGACTTACTGTTGGTGAAAATTTCACTAAAACTGCACAGTGTGATGAGTAATCAGCTCAAGTTAAGGTTTGTTTTTTAGGAAATACAGCTCAAATAAACTCAGAGTATGTTGACTTTTTACTGAAAGAATGTTAAACATGTAGCTAACAATGCATTAAATACTTTGTTAGCTGAAAGTAGCACAATGACTCTAAAAGCTAAAGTAGAATCCTAGGCAGACATATCTATAGACAGACAAATCGACATTCACAGATAGTTCGACATTCATAGACAGATCGACGTTGATACAGATCAACACTGATACACAGACAGATGGACACTGATACACAGACAAATCGACACTGATACACAGACAAATCGACACTGATACACAGAAGATCGACACTGATACAAAGACAGATCGACACTGATACAAAGACAGATCGACACTGATACACAGACAGATCAGCATTGATACACAGACAGATCAGCATTGATACACAGACAGATCAGCATTGACACACAGACAGATCAGCATTGACACACAGACAGATCGACAATGATACAGATCGACACTGATACACAGAAGATCGACACTGATACACAGACAGATCGACACTGATACACAGATCGACACTGATACACAGATCGACACTGATACACAGATCGACACTGATACACAGATCGACACTGACACAGATCGACACTGACACAGATCGACACTGAGACAGATCGACACTGACACAGATCGACACTGAGACAGATCGACACTGACACAGATCGACACTGAGACAGATCGACACTGACACACAGACAGATCAGCATTGACACACAGACAGATCAGCATTGACACACAGACAGATCGACAATGATACAGATCGACACTGATACACAGACAGATCGACAATGATACAGATCGACACTGATACACAGACAGATCGACAATGATACAGATCGACACTGATACACAGACAGATCGACAATGATACAGATCGACACTGACACACAGACAGATCAACAATGATACAGATCGACACTGATACACAGAAGATCGACACTGATATACAGACATTGCTACAGATCGACACTGATACACAGACAGATTGATAGTGATACAGATCGACACTGATACAGAGATTGATACAGATAGACATTGAAACAGATCGACACTGATACAGATCGACACTGATACAGATCGACACCGATACAGATCGACACCGATACAGATCGACACCGATACAGATCGACACCGATACAGATCGACACTGATACAGATCGACACTGATACAGATCGACACTGATACAGATCGACACTGATACAGATCGAGACTGATACAGAGATTGATACAGATCGACACTGAAACAGATCGACACTGATACAGATCGACACTGATACACAGACAGATCGACATTGATACAGATTGACATTGGTTCACAGACAGATCGACATTGACAGATACAGTTTATTGATTCTAAGACCAATTTAACCATCCCGCAGCTACAGACACACAACAGGTCAACCTTTAAGCTGTTCAAGCACCTAAAATGGAATCTAAACTTTAAATAWGTTCCTTAAAAACCTGCTGTAAAAGGTCTCTKACCAGGCTTCACACACASAGACCACCACCAGAGAGTCCATTTACAAAAAGATGTTAGGATGAACAGGTGGGCTATCAGAAGTAGTTAGATTGTAAATAAATATAAAAAGAAAAACAATAAAAAACGAACAGAATAAGAATAGTTTTAACGCTGACTCAGCRTTCAGACATAAACAGCTCGACACCCACAGCAAGCCCAAAGACGAGGACAAACGATTCCACCTGCGAGCTGGAACAGGGAGAAATCAGAAAAAGACAGAAGAAGCAACACAGGGCAAAAAGAAAAAAAAAACAATGCAACATTGATTCAAACTTGAGGGACAAATCTTTAAACCAAGCTGCACATCTGCACTCTGAGAAACACGATCAACGATTCCCAGGAAGTTGATTAATTTCCCACAGAGAGGGGGATCAGGGTCGATGTTGGCAGTCGTTCAGCTGAGAAAGTGGCTTTGGCCGAACCTCTTTCAGCTGCTGTGTAAAGAATGGAGCCAGAGATATTTGGCTAACAGAGGCTWTAAAAACAGCTAAAATGCTACAGGTATTTAGCTGGATATTGGTGTGGCAGTAGCTGAGGGTCATGCCCAACACAAACTCTAATCCAGGGGTGTCAAACTCCAGTCCTCGAGGGCCGCTATCCTGCATGTTTTACAGGTTTTCCTGCTCCGACACACCTGATTTTGATCGCTGGGTGATTAACAGGCTTCTGCCCCATTTGAAGAGTTAATTCAATCACTGAATCAGGTGTGTTKGAGCTGGAAAACCTCTAAAACATGCAGGATAGCGGCCCTCGAGGACTGGAGTTTGACACCCCTGCTCTAATCCAAACCTTGGTGTGCAACATGGCGGGTGACGTGCATTCCTTTGGCTCCCTGAAGTTTACACACACATAAACCAACGCTGACCTGATGGATGAGCAATAAAACGAAGGTGGACTGAAAACTGGAAATATTTTTAGAGGATGTGATAAAGTACAGAGCAGTACGCACTCAAACGRGTACTTCGGTACTTCCATGGGTTCAGCAGATGGGCACAGAGCGTCCCGTCATTCATACTGAGGGAACATGTTATTTACAAAATGTGAAAGTCTGCCGGGAGGATGTGTGGCTGGTTTTCTGAAAAGGTCTTTTTTTTTTGTATGTGGCAGAGTTTCGGCTGTGAAGGACAGAAAACAGCAGGGAGACGAAGGAAGGAGGCAGGAACACCTCCCCCTGCTGAGGTCTGAAAATGTTGTCGCCGCTTCCCTGCTGTAGGAAACTCATCTGSACTTTTTTTTATAAAAGGTGAAAGATGAACGATAACATTTTTACCAGTGCCTGTAAATAAAAATATCCCAAAACTTGTGGATTGACTTTATGCAACCCAAATACTTTACATAATTCATGCTTTTTTCATTGCTTTATTTGCTTTAAAAACCGTTAGCAGACCGATTAGCTTCCTCTAAATTAAGTTCCACAAATTTTTTAAGTCCACTTAAAAAAAATCAACTCTAAAACTTCTTTTTTTCTGCCATTTAACCTAATTTAAATAAAAACTACCTCCCTTTACTAGCAGTGCTAGATGAGTCAGGCACAGCGTCTGTAGCATTTACAATCTTTAGCAGCTAAACTTCAARTTAAGAGCATCAAATATGAAAAAAATAACATTTAACAATTCTAAATAGCACAAAAATTTATCAAGTATATGATACGTTAGAGAAGTGTTAGCTATTTGTTGTTTTACTAACKTAAACATTGTAAAAACACAAACTTGATCAAAGAAATTCTTTTATTCTGAAAGGGGTAAATTGGAAGTATCACAAATTAGACAGAGCTGTAACTAGTTTGGATTGGCCGATAAGCAACAAATGATCCCACCAAAGTGCCTCAGATTGAGTGACACTCGTTTTAGAGGTTAGTGTTAGCTTACACTAATTTTGTAATCTGTTTAGCAGTTTAGCATTTGCAGAGCTAAGATTCTTGTTTAGAAGATTAGTGAAGCTAACGTTTTGGCTAACTGTGCCCAAGCTAATTTACAAAATGTTGCTCTTTATGAGGTTCCTTAAATTAAACAATAATAGGGTGTGGCCCTCTGTGCCTTTTAGGGAAAATGGTTCTACAGTATAATTAATAATTATGCTTCCCCTGGTTGTTCGTAAACCCCAAACGGAGCAGACCTCATCCCGCGCAGATGTGAGCTTTCAGAGAAGAACAGGCGTGGAGCGTAAACTCGTTGTGTGATGGAACTCACCTGTACTGTTTTGAAAAACACAAAGCAGTTTTTAAACTAAATATAAAGTTGTTTTTGCCTCCTCATCAATCTTCCCTCTGTAATAAATTTTGTTTAATCACAACGACTCACTTTTTTTCCACACGTGGACCGTTTCGCCTCTGTTGCTACCTCGCTTCACGGCATAGAGGCGCCTCGAGGGTGGGCCGGCTCAACAAAAACTATTAAACAGAAGTTTCTCCCACTCGGAGCCTCAGAGATGTTCTCGTGTCCTTGGGAGACCTCATGTGGTGTGACTTATAGACTTTTTTTACCCTCCTCTAACGGCCTCGTCGCTCCCGCCTCCTCTCATTCCTGTCGTCCTGCATTCTCTCCTCCTCCCACTACTTTTAGGCTGCTGGAGGGTCTCTCTCTCTCTCTCTCTCTCTCTCTCTCTCTCTCTACGCTCTGATTGGTTTTATTGGCGGTGGTTCAGTTGCGGAGGATGCAGACGTGGCTTTCAATTTCATGCCTGATAAAGATGGATCTGCACATAACATTAAGCAGAACAGTTATCTCTTTTTTTATCTCACTAAAAAAACAGGAGGAATAAAATCTTTCTCCAGTCAGAAAGAAGTGAGTTGGATTATTTATCTGCTGTTTGTAATCGAGCTTCTGAGAGAGAAACATCATCACAGTTCTACACATGTGACATAAAAAACACATCAAGACCATTTTACTGAAAACTTGAGCATAAAATATAAACTTCCTGTTCTTTATTYCCCCAAACTTTGCTTTAACAGTAAAAAATAAATGAATAAATAAATAAAAGGTATAAAAAACAGACCCACCCCCATAAAACACTT
>NW_013952866.1:395967-397236 GCF_001266775.1 Austrofundulus limnaeus | reverse complement strand
GACAGTCAATGGAGCCTTGTATTGGTCCAATACTGCCCCCTGCTGCATCTACACAATATGGTACTGCACCATAGTTTCATAATATTTAAACTCAGTAGCTCAGTGGTTACAATATTAACAAGATTGTATTTTGATGTTTTACTGTAATACTGTCTTTATGTTGTCCTATTGCTGTAATATATTGCACTTAAGTGTCAATAATTGCATTGGCAAGGTAAACTTTTTCTGTATACATACAATAAAATCCCTGGCGTTGTCCTCTGCCACATCTCCTATAGTCTCATGATGAGCACTGTGGGCTTTCATGCTGGAGATCAGGGTTCAAATCCAGCTACTGCTACTTTAACAAAAATCTCTTCAAACTTCATATTGTCACACAATTACCTTAATTACAAACACCTGCTGACGTGACAGGCACAAGCTGGTATAGAAAACACATTTGAACTTGGTCAAAGTTCATTCTGAAAGTCCAATGCTGCAGGCAAAGCCATGCTGCAATGACATGCTACATGGCAATGCACACTTGTTTTTACATCATAAAAACCCATGTCTAGTTTATTTTGAGTTTATTGAACCTAATGAAATAGAAATAAAGTGATAAACAACAGTAAATTTACACGTTCAGAGGAGCAGGTAGAAGTATAAATCATTTATAAATAATTAAATTTGTCTCTGTGCTGCAGAACTAAAAGAAAAGACGGGTCTGAGGAGCAAGCAGCCGAAGAGCAGAAATGTGTTTACTGTGTCGGGCCGAAGCAGCTGCCAGAGTTTTATAACCATGTAGGAGGGGCAGCTGTCCTCTACCAGACGGGGGACACGTGTCCAATTTGTGTCTCTGCCAAACAACTGATGGAGACACAACCAGACTTTACAGGAGAGACAGGAAACAGAGCCATCAAATCAAAGACAAACAGTCTGATTTCACTGAATTTAGACWGAAAAAACATTTTCACAGAGTTTTTGAAGCTCAGCAAGAGAATTATTTTTTTTATAAAACTGCCTCAAAGTGTGGGACAGAGACCAGTTTTGCTGAAGAGGTGCAGACTGGAGGATAGGGCTGTGTATTGGCAAGAATTTGGCGATACAATACATGTCATAACAGAGGGGTCACGATACGATATATCCCGATATATTGCGATACTGTAAGCAAGATGATATTTTGTGATTTTGTCCAAAAATTCTATTAAATAAAAACCTCTTACTGAAAAAAAAAGAAAAGAAAAGCTAATGTTTACTTACAATGCTAATGCTACCCTTACTCTCTGGTGC
>NW_013952866.1:391616-393472 GCF_001266775.1 Austrofundulus limnaeus | reverse complement strand
CAATAATTGTCATGTTTTGGCATTTTTTTAAATAAATATACTGGATTTTAATTTAATTACCTGACAACCCAGACTGAATTCTGGCCCCACAGACTAAATAAACCCTTCAGGAAAACTAGAAATGATGAAAATAATAACTTTCAGCACGTCTGCAAGTCTACATCACCTTTACTCTGATAAAACCAACTCTAACTATCGTTATATAATAGTGCAGAAACTTTAAAACATTTCAAAATGTCACAATATTTCATCCTAGTTCAGAATAACACAACAAAAGCCATAATCTCAGTATAAACACGCGTTTAAACGTGCTAAAAACTATCAGGCTAACCATTAGCATAGCTAGCATAACATAGCGCAGTTAGCGTTAGCTCTTAAACATGGCGCGATTAGCAGGAGTTCTTATTCGATTAAAACGTGAAATTCAAAATGTTTTATACGCGTATGACGTTGGCAATGTAAGAAATGATGTAGTAAAATGTGGTAAGGTTAAAATATAAATATTTACCTTTAAAGTTTCTTCTTCTTCTTCTTCTTCTTCTTCTTCTTCTTCTTCTTCTCTTAATGGCGGATCGCAAACAGCTCAGAGGTGCACACCGCCACCTACTGTCCATGAGAGAAATTGTTTTCCCTCCACTTTTTTATTTACCGTGTTTGACGCTTTAAAACGTGTTAATGCCCTCCACAAGAGACATGTAAAAGTCTAAATTTATGAAGTGTTCATAATATTAAAAATAGACTACTTGAGTGATTTTAAAAATGAATAACTGTCTTTAGTCTGAGTTGGTGTGGTTCTCAACAACATTTCAAAATAAAACAGAGGATTTAAACTTACCTCCTTTCTTCTTGTAGACCATCTGTGGAGATCTTCAACGAGGTGTCCATAAAACATGATGCCCAGTTCTTCAACCGATAAACAGGCTGTTTAAAAAATGTTTAAAAATTGCTTTAAATGCCAAATAAAGCTAATTTTCCTGTTCTTATCGACTAGCCCGCATGTTTTAAGATTATGTTAAAAGATAATTTTATTTGTAATATTCCTTCAGCTAAAACTATTTAATCACAGCTGCGATTTATTGTTACAGCGCATGCGCACTGTCGCAGAGTTTCTGTGACGTCATGTATTTCCCAGCATGCTGTGCGGCACAAGAATAGTTTTAAACCAAAAAAGCACGTTTTTTATGCTTTTAATTGACACATTTCGTAAATTTACTTAAAAAATTTTGTACCAGTTTTGTTCTGACGTAATTACAAAATATTTAAACCATAAAGCAGATGTAATTTTTACGACAGTGCTATATAAGCTGTCGGAATCAAAGTGTTTCTCGGTTGGTCCGATGGTGGTGACTTTTCAATTGATTGCTACAGTGAGTTACAGAACCTCTAAGTTTCTTCTCTCCCCTTCCTCACCGCCGGCCTTGACTAGCCTTTTGCTGTTTTACAATAAACATTTTGTTTCTGACTGATATGACCAAACTAAAATCAAATAGTTTAATAGGTACAGATACACATAGTTTTTGCACAAATGCAAATGTACGCCACAAAAGAACAAAATACCAGAAGCAACATGAGTTTTTATTCTATTATTGACAAATCCCAAAAAAATAATTTAACCAGTTTCTACAAAGAGACTTATCTTTGAGAGGTAGAGTTTTACTAACTAAAGCTGAGGGAATATCTCGTCTCATGCAGCCTTGTCTCTAGATGTTAACAAAAAGGTCTCTAAAGACATCGATAAGATGCTATTTAACTATATTTGGAATAACAAACAAACATTATATTAAAAAATCAGTAATCATGAACTCATACGATAAAGGCGGCCTTAATTTTTTAGACTTTTACACCTTAATTAATAC
>NW_013952866.1:387070-389099 GCF_001266775.1 Austrofundulus limnaeus | reverse complement strand
GTTATAAAACAATGTTTAGTTTTTATTCCTGTTAACTGAGTCTCAATAAGCAGAGGAATAAAATCACATCATAAGAAAAGTTTTGAACTTTATAAGAAATATCAACCCAGTTCCATCACACATTAGACTCATTCTGATCTGTTTGTTTATTTTTTTACAGTCAATAACTCTTCAAAAAGCGAGTTTCTAACATCTGTTTATTAAACCAAGCATCAAATAAACACAGGAATAAGAAATATTCATGTTTACATTCACAACAGTCCCAGCTTGTACTCCACCATCATGTGTGGTTCACCCATCACCTCACTCTGAGACGGATCTGTGGAGACAGAGCCGAGGGGTTAGACTCATTCAAACCGTTACATTTACATCCTTCAACAAAGTGAAGAAAGTCTACAGGCAACTGGAGCTAAAGGAGAAACAGTTTCAATAAAAGCTCACGTAACTGGAGAAAAGATTAACGTAAAAACAACACAGCTCACCGTTGAGGATGTCCTCGAAGCCGATGGACTCGTCGCTCCCTCGCAGCGTGTCAAGAGCCAAGTTGGAACTCCGTAAGAAAGGCAGACGCTGGACCTGGGAAGACGGCGGACATCGGTGTGAACAGGAAGCGTAAACAGGAAGTGAGGCGAGGTCGTGACGGTGGGCGGAGCTCTTAGTTACCTGTCTCGCTGCTCTGAACTCCATCTGCAGTTTGAGAGGAGCGTGAAGACCCTGGATGTTYCTCAGTGTGGAGAAATTCATCTTGTCCTGGTTGAGCTGGAACTGCAGAGCGCAGAAACACACACAGGAAGTTAGGCCTTCAAAATAAAAGCAGTCGTGAGAACCTTAATAAATTGGTTATCTGCACTTTTTTGGTGAGGATGCTCCAGTTTTGCCCCGTGAGTAAAATAATAAGAATAATAAAAACACTTTTATGCAAGCTAGCTTAGATAAAAATGTAATTAAATACAACTTACATTTTTTTCTGACAGCTCCAGCGGGTGGCTGGGAAGAAGTTCATTCTTTACACTGGTGAACCTGTTGGGAGACAGAATAAAACCTGGATTTAAGAGTTATCACATCTATTTTTGACACACATTAAAAACGAGATATTAAAACTGTTAACATGAGTCGTGTTTTTCGGGCCATCCCGTCTCACCCGCTGCGCAGGGAGTCCTGCACTCCGTAGGCTCCCTGCGGACACAGCCCGGACACCGGGACGCTGTCCTGCAGCTGCGAGCGGAGTCCTCGGCTGTTCTGCGGCACACAAACATCACAAACACCTTTAAAATATCCGCTGCCATTAAACTACAACACAAATCTGAAGCTAACCTCAGCAGATGARCTCCGCTGCTAGCGTGAAGGCTAGCTAGCATTAGCTCGAGTGACTAATCAAATTCAAAACAGATTAATTTTACAGCGCGTGCTGRTTAAAAACAACTCTTGAAGAATCATAACAAATATATTTACACTAAAACGAAACAATACAAAGGTTACAAACACGGTTCAAAACGAGCAATTTAAAAGAAATGTATAACGTCACCGTACCATTGTGATTCCGTTTCTTACGCTTTCTTTTTGACACAGTTGTTTCCGCTTGTGTGTACGTCACATCCGGTGTGAGCTTTAGCATCATGCTAAAAAGCTAAACGCTGAAGTACCAGAGAAATACATGAATACATCAGTTATTGTACTTTAAATGGTAGGAAATATTTTTTTTAATTTTCACGTATAAGAAAAAATGTTTTCAAATCAACGTATCTACCACGGACAGAGGAAATATGACAAATTAAGAAGTGTCAAAGAATACTGTAACTGGGGGTATAGCTCAGTGGTAGAGCATTTGACTGCAGATCAAGAGGTCCCCGGTTCAAATCCGGGTGCCCCCTTGTTTTCTTCTTGCCTCACAAAACAGCGTTTCAGAGAAAATATAAGAGAGAACATGCAGATTCTACATGAATTTTTCATACAAGGTTTAAAGATAACATAATTTTCATTTTTAGAGTTAGAAAGTTAAATTCTAAAATATCTGTTCTTATATATAATC